>NC_134688.1:20207838-20427838 GCF_050947455.1 Rhinoderma darwinii | reverse complement strand
TTTAATTTCCATTCATCTAGTTCTATGCCTGGAATATTATCTTCCAGGAAACTAAGCGGGATCTGGTTATATGGGCACACCATATTATTTTTTGATACTTTCATGTAATTTTTCCACACTTTATCTGAAGTTTGTATAGATATCAAATATGTTTTTTTTAACGGTAACTTCCATATCACAGATATCATTCTGGCCTTTAAAGAGCTATAACCACTTATGTATCTTTCTAATTCCACCCATCTTTTATCAGAGTTGTCATTCCACCAATGGCTAAGTTGGTCTAGAATACATGCGGAATAATAATCTCTCAGGTTAGGGAGTCCTAGACCTCCTGCTCTCCTATGTAGTGTCATTATTTTGTATGCTGTTCTAGATTTTTTCCCATTCCATATAAATTTTTGTAAGTGGCTGTTAAGGTTAGTAAAGAATGAACTAGGAATCGGAATTGGTATTGTCCTAAAAAGATACATTAATTGTGGTAATAACATCATTTTAAAGGTAGCTATTCTTCCGAACCATGAAATTATAGATTTAGAGTAGTCCTGCATTTCGTTTCTTAATTTCATTAACAGATGTGGGAAGTTCTGTTGATATAGTTTTTTTGTTGGACATGTAAGTTTGATGCCCAAGTAGTTGAGTTCTAGAGATTGCCAATCAAGATCATGCCTGGCCCTCAACACAGAAAGAGTTTGTAATCCAATATTTATTGGAAGGATTTGGGATTTGGATCTGTTGATCTTGTAGAAGGAGATATCACTAAAGGTATTGAGCACTTCAAAAATTCTCTTCAAGGATTTCTCCGGGAGGGTATTACATAAAATAATGTCGTCTGCAAACAAGGTTATTTTATGTTCTTTTTTATTAATAGTAATGCCTTGTATCTCCTTGTCAAGTCTAATAAGTTCAGCTAACGGTTCAATAGATAAGATAAAAAAAATTGGGGATAGGGGACATCCCTGCCTGGTACCGTTAGTTATATCAAATTCTTGTGATAGAGTATTGTTGGAGTAGACTTTAGCTGACGGTTGTGAGTATAAGGCTTTAATTGCCGAGTAAATATGACCTTGAATGCCAAACTTTTCTAATACAGAGAAAGCGTAGTTCCAATTAATCCTGTCGAACGCTTTCTCAGCGTCAATTGTAAGAAAGGTTGATGGAATATTATTATATTCACAAAATTGCATAAGAGATATGACCCGTCGAGTGTTATCTGGAGCCTGTCGGCCCGGGACAAAACCTGCTTGGTCATTGATTATTAATGATGGGATAACTAATTTCAGCCTGGAAGCTAATATTTTTGCATATATTTTGACATCCCCGTTCAGGAGAGAAATAGGTCTATAGTTTGAAGTTCTTTCTGTTGACTTCCCTGGTTTAGGGATGGTTACTATTAATGCCGATAGCATTTCTTTTGGGAATGTTGCAGTAGTGGAGGCTTCTTGTAATACCTTGAGTAGTCTGGGTGCTAATATATGTGTAAATTTTTTGTAATAATCGTTCGAAAAACCATCAGGTCCCGGGGCTTTGTGCATTGGAAGGGATTTTATGGCCTTAATAATTTCATTAAGCAATATCGGAGAGTTAAGAGATTGTAAGGATTCTTCTGAGATTTTTGGTAGGTTTATTTGCTTAAGGAATTTGTCTATAAGTACTTGTGTAGGTTGAATTGTCTCTTTATCCTCTTTAAGGTTGTATAACTTTTGATAGTAATCTTTGAAGGCGTTGGAAATACCTTTTGGGGACATTATCGTTTCCCCGGTCTTGGGATGTATAATTTTCTGAATTCTAGATTTTTGTGCTTGTTGCTTGATTCTTTTAGCTAATAAAGATCCTGCTTTATTATCTTGTGTATAATAATGCATTTTGGATCTCCTGAGTGTATGTTCGTATTTATAAAGTAATAAATTACGTAGATGAGTCCTTTCCTTTCCCAGTTCTGCCGAAGTGGAAAATGAATGGTTCTGTTTGTTTAGTGTTTCCAAATTTTGTATTTTTGCCATGGAGTTGTTAATTTGTAGCTCTCTCTCCTTTTTTAATCTGCTTCCTATTTTAATGAAGGACCCCCTAATATATGCTTTGTGGGCATTCCATAATGTAAATGGATTAACTTCTGAGATGTCATTAAAAGAGAAGTACTCTTCTATGTCTGAGGCAATATTTTTAGAGTGGATATCATGCGAGATTACATAAGAGTTTGCTCTCCAGATATAGTCATTTGTCTTCGGGAATTGTTCAGATATCGACATTGATATCGGCGCATGGTCAGTCCATTGTATATTTCCTATTTGAGTTTTGGTCACTCTCTCAATTAATAGTTTATCAATCAAAAATAGATCAATTCTTGAGTAGGTCTTATGCCGTGAAGAGTAATAGGAGTAATCTCTTTCTGATGCGTGTTGGATTCTCCATATATCAAAGAGGGAATTTAGTCTTAGGGATTTTTGAAGATCAAGATTTTGGTTTCTAGAGTTAGCTGTCGAATCTAATGAGTGATCCACTATTGAATTGAAGTCTCCACCTATTATCAAGTTCCCTTTCCTAATCTTTTGGGCTTTTTTGACTATTCTGTTTATAAAATGGATCTGTCTTCTGTTAGGGGCATACAAGTTTACTATTGTGTAATCTTGATTATTGATGGTACATACTAAGATAATATATCTGCTTAGTGGGTCTATATACTGGTGGTGAATTGTAACCGCCAATGATGATTTAAAGGCAATAAGTACCCCTCTCTTTTTTTGAGGGTATGTTGAATATATTAAAGTAGGGTAGTCCCTATGTTGTAGGTGAGGAATATTATTTTCACTGATATGTGTTTCTTGTAAACAAATTATGTCACTTCCATGCTTTTTAGCTTCTCTCCAAAGGAGGGATCTTTTGAAAGGGGAGTTAATACCCCTAACGTTTAATGATAGTAAATTTATTCCCATTTTTGAGTGGGTAGTGTTTTGGTATTATCGAAGTAGGGCCAGGCATGATCTTAAGGGCAAAGACAGGGGTCTGATATTTCTTTGAACGCACACTTTTACAGGTTTGCAATAAATTACAGTCATTATGTAGATAACTGTCAGTACAAAAACATAACATCCCTACAACAATAACACAGAATAGGATGACTTCCAAGTCATTCGGTATCTTTACACGAACCGATATGTGGGGGAAAATTTTAAGTGGGAACATGTAATACCACATAATATATTATCATCATCAATTCTCAGAAAAAAAGTATTAGATTACCAGTGTAAAGTTAAGTCGGACCAATTCTTTGCCATTCACCATCTATTCTTGCCGGTGATCTTCTGGGAGAGTCCAGTGTAGGTAGTTCTGTAGAGATATTCCATAGCTTCAGTAGGGAATGTCCTTCAGTAACTGTTCTGGCCGTATGAACTGTGCCGTTACGATTTACCAGTATTTTCGTTGGATAACCCCATCTCAGAATCCTTGAGGTGATCGTCCATTTTCTGCTTCTGCTTAGCAGGGCTAGAGGACGGGGAGCAGGGTCCATTCCCTGACCTCTCCGGGCTCGGTAACCGGATCACTGTTGCGTGCTGTTTCAATATCATAGTATCGTCTCTTCCGGGTGTGCCTCGTGGGGACGCTGGCGCCATTTTAGTAATGGAGTACTTCACAGTACTCCTGGTTTGTGCCGTTCGTAGCCCTACACGAGGTGTCTGTATGCCTTCCGATATCTCTCTCGCTCTTGTACCTTTATCCAGCACTGTCTCCTCACCAGCGGTAAGTATCATTGGGGGTTTATCTGTGGGTAACGGAGCTGGACTTCGTGACCTCTCCTCATCGCCATCTTCCGGAGCTCTGTAATCACCTTCTTCCATTATGGATGAGTTCTGATCCGACTTTGTAGCCGATTGCTTAGGGAATCTCTTCCTGCCCATATAGATTTGCGAAATCCCTATCATGGGAATGATTTTTGTCGCTGGCAGGTTCTTTTAGTAGCTAGTGATGATAATCTTTGGCGGAGCTCTTGTCTCACGCGGCCATCAGCATCCTCGGCCAAACCACGCCCCCTATATAACTCAATTCTGATGTTGCATTAATGGAGATTCCATAAGGATTTGTATTATTTAAATAAATATTATGATAATTTAAGTGACATTTCAAGAAGTTTTTCAGGATACGCAAAATGTTCTGTTCCCCCCCCCAGGGCCGCCATCAGGGGGGTATTAGGGGTACTACTGTAGGGGGCCCGGCCAAACTTAATTGAAAGGGGGGCCCGGCAACTGCCGCGACTTGCTTTTGGTAGAAAAAAACAAGCCCCTGCAATGGGGCCTGTTCTTTTCACCAAAACACCGCCGTGAGCTGCGGGCCTCCCTCTCATCACCGCCGCCGCGCCTCAAAACACCACCCGCTTGCGCGCGTACGAGCGCCCGCGACCAGGCGCGCCGCCGAGAGGGAGCAACACAAGTACATCGACGTGGAAGGACAGCCACACAGGGACAGCGGCGCACGGTCTACTTACCTGCTGGCCCGCCTCCGACTCCGCCTCCTCGTCCTCCTTGTCCTCCTCCGCCTCCTCGTCCTTGTCCTCCTCCGCCTCCTCGTCCGACTCCACCTCCTCGTCCTCCTCCTCGTCCGCCTCCTCGTCCGACTCCTCCTCCTTCTCCAGAGCGTAGCTGCGTAAGGAGAGGGGGAGGAGTCTAGTTCTTGCGCGGCGGCAGTTCTACGATCCCCGCCATTTTCTGGAGCCTGGAGGTGAAGGACGACGTCTGGACCGAAGACATCGCCTGAAGAGGACTGGAGTTGGAGCAGCTCTTCTGACACGGTGAGTAAAGTGTCTCAAAGTGCTGTTTAAGTATGGCCCTGTTCACACAGAGTATTTTGCAGGCCGAAAAAATCTGCCTCAAAATTCCTTAAAGAATTTTGAGGCAGATTTTGACCTGCCCACACTATCTTGCCGCGTTATTTTGCTGCGTTCATTGCCCGCAGCGATTGAGGACAGCAGACAAAAAACGCAGCGAAAAATGCATTTTCTGCCTCCCATTGATTTCGATGGGAGGTCAGAGGCAGAACCGCGGCAAGAAAGGACGTGCTGCTTTTTCTTTTTTCCGCGACTGGCTCCCATTGATTTCAGATTAAATCAATGGGAGGCGGTTTTGGAGTTTTTTGGTGCTGATTCTGATGCAGTGTCCGAGTCAATATCAAGGCCCAAAAACTCTGTGAACTGGGCCTTATTGTTTGGGGCTTATTCAGACGAACGTGTAATACATCCGTGCAACGTGCGTGCGGGTGCGCGCGATCGGTCGCACGGGCGACGGTGTTTGACGGCCCCCATGACGACCCCCATGCTACCCAGGGCCGCCATCAGGGGGGGTATTAGGGGTACCGATGTGAAAGGCCCGGCCAAACCTAATTGAAAGGGGGGCCCGCAGCTCATGACATTCTTTTGGTGAAAAAAACAGGCCCCATTGCAGGGGCCTGTTTTTTTTCTACCAAAGGCAAGTCGCGGCAGTAGCCGGGCCCCCCTTTCAATTAGGTTTGGCCGGGCCTCTCACATCAGTACCCCTAATACCCCCCTTGATGGCGGCCCTGGGTACCATGATATAGTGCTGGACGGAGTACCATTAACAGGCGGTGCCACGGTAGGGGGGCCCAGAAAATTTAGCTGTAGGGGGCCCTGTAATTCCTGATGGCGGCCCTGCCCCCCCCCCCCAGAAACACATGAATACAGATGAGCTGCGATACCAGCACAGTCCATAGACAAGAGTGGCACTGTTTCAGTAAAATGTTACTAATCTCATACATTCCTTTAAGAGTAAATCATTCTGTAACCAAGACTCCCTATGATTATTTCCTCATTTTAATAATACTGTCTTTAAAATTATTAAAGGATCGTAAACGCATTCATGGGAAACATTGTTTTTTTTTTTAATTGGAGCAAAACCTCATCCAAAGAACATGGTATGAAATTATTCCATATTGCTGAATTAATTACTATATTCAATGCTGCAGCTATTATCTCCAGGGTACATCTAATGGTTTACTAAATAAATCATTTGTAAGTAGCCGAAAATTATCCCAAACTTTTAATCACTGACATGTTCTTTTTAGAAAATTAAATGTAACCTTAAATAGAATCTAATAAGGTGCCGCACGCAGCAGATCATTACATTACAAAGACACGGACCTGCATGAATATTTGGCTTTATTTATTCAGTTGCAGGCTGGGATACCATACGCTTACACAACTAGTCTTAAAGGGGCTATTAACAAATACCCTATTAGGAAATTCAGAGTTAATTGGGGGGGGGGGGGGTCCCTCACCTGGGACTTTCATCAGTTAGCCACAAAGATCATCTCTCTCTCTCTCTGGTGGACCCGCCATGTCTATGACTTATTTAGACAACTCCTTGATTTCAGTGCACGCCATGTAATGCTTCATTTCTCCTGTGGTGGCACTGCAGGGGAATTGAACACTTGCTGCCAGTTTCCTCTACAGGTTACAGCAGATCATTTTGATCCGCTCTGATCGGCTTGTTTTTAGGCCTCGTTTACACGAGCGTGTGCGTTTTGCGCGCGCAAAAAACGCTGCGTTTTGCGCGCGTTGGCATTGCGTTTTGCCTGCGTATACACAGCGTTGTTGCGTTTTAAACGCGCGCATGACTAGCGTTTGCAACGCGCGTCAAAAACGCAGAGGAGATTCATGCCAGGCCAGCCTACAAATAGGCCAGCTGGCCCAACCCCTGCTTGCTGGGAGAAGCAGGTTTAGCACCTTAATCTCCGCCTCTGCCGAGCTCGTCGATGTGTGTACATCTGTCTGGGTTTGAGCAGGACTTTCTAAAGTTGGCAACCTTCTTTCTGGAGATAGAATGTTGTGTGGGCGAAAGTTTGGAAAGGCCAATTGCTAGTGTACATAGTTTGCCTCGGGGCCCATGACAGCACCTAAACGTCCGCACCTCTTGCAAACCATATCAAACCCCGAGTGATTACCTAAAACCTCATATGACGTGTGTATTCATTGGACCCAAATCCCAGAGGTGTGCGAGGGTATAGGCCAAGGAAATGTGGGCCAAACATTGTGTGGAGGGCTATCAATGAAAAACCACACGAAATATAACCATTCAACATTAAAGTTTTTAATACAGGGTTTTGCAAAAGCCCAAAAATGTTTCCTCAAACAAAAAACACCAACATGGTGTATAATATCGATCCAACACAAAAACAGGACGGCGAGTTGGCATCCCTGCACCCACAAATAGTGTGGCGTCCCAAATTCCGGCCTCCAACACACTTAAAGGTGTTGGTACTGGTGGCCCGGGGACGAATAGGCCTGCATTTCAGCACCACTATGCTGGACCTGGAGCTGTGTAGGTTGTTCCTCGGCAGCATAGTGGTGCTGATGTTGTCCGGGGTATGTTGGCCCAGGGAAGTGGGGAGCCATAGGGCGCATATACGGATGCGGGCGGTGCATCTGGGGGCCTGGGTGGAATGGGCCCGGCACCTGGGGCGTGGTGGCCGGCATGGCTGTACTGCGCCACTGTTCAATGGCCGTGAAGCACACATGCGGATTGTGGGGCGGTCTGGAAGCGTCGATCAACGTCACGATCGACGCTTGCAGACGGCCCATACGGTCCATGGGGACCAGCCGGAGGAGGGGAACGATGCTTCGGCCAAAGGCGTCGTTCCCGTCCTCTTCAGCGGCTCGCCGTAGATAGTCCAGGACACGGGCATCTACTTGCCCCGCTGCGGAGGCCTGTTGAGCACGGGCCCGGCGAGTGCGGGCACGCACGGGGCGCTCCTCTGCCGGAGAGGCGACGGCCCGTGCGGACTGGCCAGGGGCGGGCTCCAGGGGTGTCGGCTCTGGGCTAGGGGGCAGGACAGGGGCAGCAGGAGGTTCCGGCCGAGACTCGCCCACGTCTGTCTCTTCTGCGGTATCCTCCAAATTGTCTGTGGTTCTAGAAAGAGGAAATTACGTTAGAACAGAATATCTAACAATGCCTACAACAACACGATGGCAAACAGGACATGGGCGAACACACATTAGACACATGCAATGGCAGAAACTCTTACGTGCGCATCTCCATGATGTCCTTCAAGAACATCAGCTGTTGGGTATACATATACGGTCGCTTGCGAGATGCGCCATCCCCGCTGCGTCCCCTTTCACCCATTTCACGCCGGAATTGGTCACGGCAGCTCCGCCACCGTGTTTTGATCTCTTGGACTGTTGGAGTTAAAAAACAGATATCATGCCATCAGACCTATGACCTCTCACTTTAAATTAAGGGCCCTGCACTGCCAATTACGTGGTACACGGTGATGCGCCTGCTCCACAAAAGTTTCTCGTGAAAATGCGCAGAAGACACATACAGGGCCCCAGTTCTTCAAAAGGGATGTCATGCTTTGGCAGAAAATGCCTGGTACTCACCCAACCGACTGCGGTCACGGGTTCGGCCACTCTCCCACTCCTGGCCAAACAGCTCCTTTGCCACCTCCTCCCAGGCGTCCTCCTTGGCCGTCCGGTTGTGGTACGCCTCCGAGCGAGTGTCCCAAATTTCGGGGTGTCCCTGGACCAGGACGAGGAGGCGCTCCACGTCCATCCCACGCGGCATGGCAGCAGATGTTGACAGTGGAAGATACCTGCACAGTCTCCAGTCACAAGCCCTGCCCACTCGCAGTGGAAACTCAAGCACTTCCTGGTTTTGGTTTGCTTTGTCCAGCTTTATAGACTGTTTTTCAAGGACATAACAAGTGATGCGTGATTTTCGCGCATGCAACGCAGGAGCGTCCGTGTGGCATGCGTTGTTTTCACGCACCCATTGACTTCAATGGGTGCGTGATGCGCGAAAAACGCACGATTTTAGAACATGTCGTGAGTTTTACGCAACGCACGCGCACTGCGCAAAATTCACGCATCGTCTAAACAGCCCCATAGACTATTATAGGTGCGTACGACACGCGTGAAAAGCACGCGCGTCGCACGCGCGTATAATACGCTCGTGTAAATGAGGCCTTAGGAGAACATTCTAGTTTAAAAGGATTGTCCTAAGCTGACATCTGTGTGTGCCTGTTGTGTTTCTATCCCTTTTTTTCTGCTTTCCGCTTCAATTGAGTATAAGGGGAAAGGACCCCAAAATATAGTGTTCTATTTACATACGGTAACCACCTCTTTTTGCAAGACATCACAGGTTAAGGGTTTATCAGTCTAACCATTGTGGTAATAGGGCAGTGCCAAGGGCCCATGGCCCTTTGGGCCCATAACATTTGATATTTTGGGCCCCAGACCAATCTCAATCGACTCCAGGTTATATAATGAATGCCAATGCAGAAACTATCTTACAGTATCATAAAGTAGCGAAGGTTATCCTGATATTGGACAGATACTTTTATGATTTATTATTGAGGCTGATCACTCCCAGTTGACTCAACCTTCAAAAAAAACAACTATAAATATTCATATAGAAAATACATAAATTTTTTAGGGGCCATACTGATTGTGTTGGGTTAATTCCTAAAGGGGAAATACATTCCTAATTTCTTACAGTTAAAATGCCATTCCATTAAAATTTCAGCGATTATTAGAGCTGGGGGCGCTGTTGCATTGATGTCTATAGAAAGTATTTCCCGCAAGGAGTGGTAAAAAATGGTACTGCAAGTAACATCAGTGAATCTTTCATCATTCTCTGTCACCCTCTGTGATGTTCATAGCAATGAGAAATGTCTCAGGTAACAGGTTCCCTTTAATTATGGTTTAAAGGAAGTACACAGTAGGAAGACTAGCGCCAAGCCATTTTCTTGACAGACGCAGCAAGGCTGAATTTGTCATGTAACTGTATCTTTAGTGCACTATGATATCTCATTGAGTACAGATAATGCAGTAGGTTTACTCTACAGTCAACCATACGTAACTTCTTGTGATATTACAGCTCATTCTGCCAAATGACAAACCCAGCTCTGCTGCATCTACAACATTGATGTTTCCTCTTTCAGGCTTGATTAAGCAATTAGAAAATAATGCCACTTGTCCATCCAGGTTTTCCTTCTCTTTTAGACCTGTCCCCAACAATATTCTGCATAAAACCATTAATGAATCTTGACAGTTTTCAAGACATTTGCGATTATGTGATTTGGCAGATCCTTCTTCCGAGATGTAACTCAAGACACCGGCTGAAATTCCACACTAATCAGTTCATATCGTAGGATTTTCATAGGTTGTTCTGTGTTTTCACTTGCAGATCTGACACCGAGGGAATAAATTCTTACTAAACTAGAAAACATGATTTGATATGTAAAGCTTTTACCTGTGATATCTTACATCGGCCATTTATATTCTTCTTCACATTTATTAGCACCAGTGGCTCATAACATTTCTAGAGTTTATCTAATAAAGTTACATAGGACATGATGTTTATGTCAAACTGTGGTGCATGTAAATGTAATGCTACTGTTCACTGTTATCAGCCATTTCAGGCTGGGGAGACTACAATGTGCACAAAAATTCCTTTTATTATGATCAACAAAACTTTAAATGCATTGGAGTTCATGATATTAGACTTTCAGATGTTTTATACACTTTGTACTTTAGATTTAATGTCTTGCTGTGTTCTATAAAAAAAGGTTGGGATGAAAAGAAGGAAGATGTGGGCGGAAGAAAGAAAAGAAACGGAAGGAGGGAAACAAAGGAAAAAGAAGGAAGGAAAGAACGGTTGAATGGTGGGAAGCTTGGGATGGAAATAACTAAGAATGGGCGGGAGGAAGTGGGAGAGGAAGGAAGTGGGAGAGGAAGGAAGTGGGAGAGGAAGGAAATTAGAAATGGGGGGAAGGAAGTGAGGGGAAGGAAGAGGAAGCAAGGGAGGCAAGGAAATGAGAGGAAGGGAGAGAGTTAAAAGAGGAAAGGAGGGAAGGAAGTGAGAGAGGTAGGAAGGGAAGAAGGAAGGAAATGAGAAATGGAGGGAAGGAAGTGAGGGAGGAAGGAAGAAGAGGAAGCAAGAGAGGGAAGGAAATGAGAGGAAGGAAGTGTGAGAGGAAAAAGGAGGAAAGAAAGTGAGAGAGGAAGAAAGCGGAAGCAAGGGAGGAAAGGAAATGAGGGGAAGGAAGTGAGAGAGGAAAAAGGAGGGAAGGAGGAAGGAAGTGAGAGGAAAGAAGGAAGGAAGAGGAATGTGGGGAGGGAAGGAAGGAAGAAAATTAAAAAAGAAAGGAAGAGGAAGGGGAGGGATGAAATGAAGTAAAGGAACGGAAGTGGAAGGAAGAGAGAGAGAGAGAAGAAAGGAAGGGTGATGGCAATGGTTGGGATGGAAGGAACTAAGGAGGGAAAAGAGAAAGGGGATGAGAAAGGAAGTAAGAGAGAAAAGAAGGAAGGAAAACTACTAAAAGTGAACATGTACTATTCATCTTCTTAGAGGGAAGTATCATTGGTGAGTGAGCATGGTGGATGAACCACATTATGTCTAAAAAAACATGAATAGAAGGTGAACACGAAGACTAATATAGAATAATAAAGGAAATCTTGTTTGGATGTCCTTAATCTTAGACTCTTCCCACATTTCTGATTAAGACCCTTGAAGTGCGTCATTTGGCCACATGTTTAACCTTTCTATACAAATCCTGGTCTTTATTGAGTTACCTAGACTTTCCTTGATGTTGTATACCCAACAATGGTTTTAAACCCCCACCTCTAGTGCTGTATTATGCTTGAAGTAATACCGCCATACAATGATCAAGTAACAGTGTTATACAAAGCCTAAATAAATACCATCATACAGTGCCTAAATAACAGTGCCCAGAATGCCTGAATAAATATTGCCATAAAGTGCCCAAATAACAGTGCCCTACAATGCCTAAATAAATACCATCATACAGTGCCCAAACAACAGTATCCTACTAATGCCTAACTTATTTGTTTAAACCCTCAGCGGCAGCCCTCACTTTCCAACATCCCCTCCGGAAGTATAGTAATATACCATCATAGCAGCTTTTTGCTGCAGTGCAGGGGTCCAGTTTAGTTATTACTATTTCCATTCACAACACGCAGCGTTAAATGGACTCCTTTGCTGCAACCACCCATGGGCTGAAACTTACCCCAAAATGGTCCTGTATAGATCTTCCCTCAATGCAAAGCTGACTTGAGGTGTATGTGGGCCCTTGGGCAACAGTCACAGTCGGCCCCGTCTTCCACAAACTTGGTTTTACAAGCATACAGCAGCTTTACCCAGATCACCATGGGCCACCAAAGCCTGGTGGGCCTTGGTACTTGCCCAGGTATGCCTGGTGCTTAGTCTACCCTTCCTTGAATATCTTGACTTCAATTAATATGTTGCACGCTCCAAACGGCAATCCGTGTATTAATATGTATTCATGACCTCTGCAGTTATGAGAGTGGGCACTATGGTACATTTTTTTACTATATACTAGACAGTAAATGCAGCCAATTCTTATTTGCAAGATTTGTACTATCTATGAAATTTTTCAAGCAGAAAACTCAAAGTCACATTCCAAGAAGTAATTTGTAAAGCTATTAATCAAGATCATATATAATGAGATGCATGTCAATTGTGGGCTAATCCACTGGAAAATATATTTGTGGATACAATTTTTTTTACAGAAATCCCATTCATTTTCTATTAATTTGCAACTAATAAGCAACTTTCTAAATAGTATTCATTAAAAATGTCCTACCATTTTGCTGTAAAGTCTGTGTAACTCCATAACCTTGCTGTTTGTCCTGCAAATCCATTGCTTTTAACTTTAGCAAACAGTGCCAGGCAGCTGCTGCCGAGGCAAATAACATCATGTGACACATCAAGAGAGACAAAGATGCTCATGACAAGAACATAGGTCTGCCACTATACAAATCCCTAATCAGGCCACACATGGAAAAATGTGTACAATTTTGGCACCTGTGAAAAAAAAGATACAGTAGCTGTACTGAATAGGGTGCAGAGTAGGACAACCAAGTGTAATGCCCGTGGTCGCAGACCGCAGACCCCTTTCATCCTGCCGACGTCTTCCTCCCCGAGGATGCCAGCACATGTGGCCGTCCTGTCCTGCAGTGACCAATAAGTTGCGCGCCCGAGCTCATTCCTTGCGTTAAAGGGCTAGCGTGCACGCATCTTAAGAATTGACTAATTACTCCCAGATCACCCTGGACTATAAGAAGGGCTCTGCCCCTTCACTCCTTGCCTGAGCGTTGTTAGCAATTCCCATGTAAGTCTTTGCGAATGGTCCCTTAGTGTTTACCCTGTTCCCAGTGTTCCCGTGCCCTGTTACCTGTATCCCGTGCTGTGTTATTGTTCCTGAGCCTGTTGTCATCCGAAACGTCTGGCGCAACCTGCTGCACTTGCTGTCATCCGCCACATTTGGCGCACCCTGCTGCACCTACCTCCATCCGTGCGAAAGCCTCTGCCACTGTCTGGACTATTCAGGTACCCTTGTGCTGGACTTTGTATTGATTGGGTGCTCTGTTGTTTGGCCAGCTACCTCCCAGCTACGGCGGTGCGGCCTAGTTGGTCCACATACCCACAGACCGTGACACCAAGGTAGTTAGGGGAATGGGTGGATAGCAGTACCAAGAAAGGTTAGCAAACGTCGGGTCACTCAGTTTGGCAAAAAGGCGATCTAATTACAATGTAGAAATATAAGAATGAACAGTACAGAGATCTTCTAATGATCTTGTTATACCTAGATCTGCAACTATGACAAGGGAGAATCCTCTACGTCTAGGGGAAAGAAAGTTTTACCATAATCATAGACATGGATTCTTTACTGTAAGAGTGGTGACACTATGGAACTATATAATATATACTAGATGACTCTTCTCAATGTTCCTTAACCAAGTATCCATTACTAATTACATATTAGATTGAAGTACCCCCAGGGCTTTAATTATACACTGTGCTACATACTGTGTTAATAGTACAACATGAGCAAAATCTGAGTACCCCCAAGAGACATGGTGTTTACCCCCCTGTGTTACATGTACCACAGGTTGAGAATCTAGATACTAGATTACTGGAGATGGGATTTTGATCCAGGGATTTATTCTGATTGCCAGATTTCTAGTCAGGAAGGACATTTTTCCCATAATATATGGCAATTGGCAACTGTCTCATAGGTTTTTGCCTTCTTCTGGATCAACACGACTTGAGTATAGGTTCGACTTGATGAACCTGCGTTTTCGTTCAACCTTATCAACTACTGTATGTAACTTTGTAACTATTGATTCCGGTCCCCCGTCGCGCCGCTTTAAGATTTTCATAGATTTTTATAGCGCTGCCGGGGGACCGGAAGTCTAGCTGCACAGTCTTCTTTGATGATGACACGACTCTTCGTCATGTGACCAACCCCGCTGTACTCTATGTAATCGCTGTACTACCGCTCCTGCTTATACATAGAGTACAGTGGGGTCGGTCGCATAATGAAGAATCGTACCATCATCAAACAAGGCTGTGCAACTAGACTTCCGGTACCCAGGCAGCGCTATCAAATCTATGAAAATCTCAGAATTAGCGCGATGGGGGACCGAACTGTATATTAGCGAGTGTACTCACATACTGCTGGGACTACTGTTAATACTTATTGGTCCCCGCATAACCCCTTTAATCCTTCAGCTATAGGAGATGCGACCTAGTGGGATGTTTTAAGGTAAAGCTAGAACAATTCCTTCGACTCTGCCCCGGTTCAGCCCTTAGTGAAATCCAACAGTAATGTAGCGGGTCCACTACCCATGACAGTTATTCTTCTTAGCACAATCCCATTAAGTAATAATAATGGCTGCCAAAATTACACCTGGAGCCACAATTTACAATGTGGTATGAGTATAGCTACATATAATTAAACCGAGACTTTCTTGAGACTCCCTCCACTTGGCAGTTTCTTTCTTCAGATCTTCTGATTGTGGCATTGTTAACAAGAATGGAAATAATGGGCAGATAAATAAATATCTATTTCTCGGGAAGAGCACAAATATTAATGGGTTATAAAACACACAAACAGACTAAAAAATAAACAGCCTTAAGATGCGAATTAACAGACTGTATCAAACTACGTTATTGTCTGCCATGTGTCTGTCTTTGTTATATTCCGCTCGGTATAATCACACGGTTATCTCAGGCATTACAATACTGAATTGCTACCGCTATGCATTTAAATTGCTCTCATTTGCATGGATTATTCCATTAAGAAACTCTTACCGTAAATGTGTTTTCTACATCTGAATGGGAAGGAATTAAGCATAAATTCAAATGTCACTTTCTTCTTCTGGAAGTCATCAGGGGCTTTATGTTGTGTAGTAGAGGCGTAACTTGTAGCTTCTGGGCCCCAATGTGAAATCTGTAACTGTGGCCCACATACCGTGTGTCATTTATAATACTTGTCTACTTATTTTGTAGAAGGGCCTTTGGGCTCCTCAGGCGCCAGGGTCCGGTGGCAAATGCTACCCGTGAACCCCCTATAGCTGTACCCATACTCCTATGGTAGCTTATTGCCATGAGGATAGTTAGTGAACCCTCTATACCACTAGTGGATTAAACAAAGACTATTCCTCTTGGAGGTATGGTCTTTCCTGCAGATTGATGCGTAGCCCAAGGTCAAACCTGAAGGTCAGACAATAGCAGTACCAATGAGCAGACAAGACAGGGTTATAGATATAGCCAATGGTCAGAGGTAAGCATCTGAAACTTCACAACCAGATAGAAGTGCCGGAACAGGAATGGGGAATGGATCAAAGGTCAGAGCCAGGAACATCCTGGAAAATAATGGATAAGGGCTAAAAGGTAGGCACACTAGAGTAGGGAGAATTTTCTCTCTGAATTGTGAGTCGCTTGCTTGCCAAACGGTTCACTACTGAATTGATTTTCCATGTTTGAGATTTTATTTAGAAGATTATAGAGAATAATGATAAATCACTCCCACCATTGTATTCTATGGATGGTGAATTGTAAATGGTTTGATTAGTCAGTGAACATAAATTAGGCAAAAAATTGGCTTACCTCTAATGTCCAATTTTATAGCTTTTATAATCTAGACGGACAAATGTATTGGGACACACCTCCTAATCATTAAATTCAGGTGTTTCATTCAGTCCCATTGCCAAGGGTGTATAAAATCCAGCACTCGCCATGCAGCCACTTTACAGACATTTGTGATAGAATGGGTCGTTGTAAAGTGATCACTGAATTCAAGCGTGGTCCTGCAATAGGACGCCACCATTGTAAGCAACTCAGCCAGAAAGTGGTGACCATATAAAATGACAGAGCGGGGGCACGGAGTGCAGAGGTGAATAGTGCATAAAAGTCTCCAACGCTCTTCTGACCTCAACAACCGCAGAGATATAAACCTCCTCTAGTATTAACATCCGCACAAAAACTTGAAAGTTTCATGGCATGGGGCCGAGCAGCTGCATGCCAGCCTTACATCATCAAGCACAATGCCAAGCAATGGAGTGGTGTAAAGCTGCCGCCACTGGACTCTGGAGCAGTGGAAATGTGTTCTGTGGAGTGACGCTTTTCTGTCTGGCAGTCTGATGGACGAGTCTGGGTTTGGATCAATGCCAGGAGAACGTTACCTGCCTGACTGCATTGTGCCAGCTGTAAAGTTTGGTGAAGGAGGGATATTTAAATGGGATTGTTTTTTAGGGGATGACCTAGGCCCCTTAGTTCCCGTGAAAGGAAATCTTAATGCTTCAGCATACCAAGACATTTTGGACAATTGTAGTTCCCAACTTTGTGGGAACAGTTTGGGGAAGGCCCCTTTCTGTTCCAGCATAACTGTGCCCTACTGCACACAGCAAGGTCCATAAAGGCTTGGTTGGGTGAGTATGGTGTGGAAGAACATGATTAGCCCACACAAAGCACAGACCTCAACCCCATCGAACACCTTTGTGATAAATTAGAATGGAGATTGCGAGCCAGACCCTCTCGTCCAACATCAGTGTCTGATCTCACAAATGATCTTCTGGATAAATAGGCAAAAATGTTCACAGATACTCTCCAAAATCTTGTAGAAAGCCTTCCCAAAATAGTGGAAGCGTTTTAGCTGCAAAGTTGGGACCAACTCCATATTAATGCCTATGGATATAGAATGGGATGTCAGAAAAACTCCTGTAGGTGTAATGTGTAGATGTCCCAATACTTTTGTCCATATAGTGTATATAGATATAAACTAACTTGGTAAACTTGTTAAAAACTATGAACTGATCCTAAGATGCAATCATGTATTATAGCCACTCTTATGAGATGACTCTGCTGATAATATTCCAGTCTACACAACAAAGCTAATAAGAGCCTATAGTGTGTGCTCCAGTTGCAAGTGGAAAAACTAGAAGATAACAGGAATTATCATGGAAAATTTGTTTATATAAAATAAAATATAATATGTTAAATATGGTTAGACTAATATTTTGATTTAAATAACTTGTCATTTTCTCATGATACATAACAATATGAGAGAATCCATGAGATACAATTTGGGGCTTAAATAAAAATCAAAAAGGTTCTTCAATGATGAGGGACTCAAGAGGGATTAGTAATATTACTAATTAGTAATATTAGAAATAAAGTTAAATATAACAATACTGTAGCTATTGTTGGTATAAGCCTCTAAATTAATCTGGCTTTACCAAGGAAAAGAGCCCGAAGTGATCGCTCTGGTCGACTTATAAAGATTAGAGACTCTTCTGTTGTCTTTTGATGTAAATAATCACAAAGTCAATGGACGTAACTAGAGCAAATTCTGAAGTTTTGATAATGAAGCTTGGGCCATGTGAGTTCATATTCTTTAACTGTGTGGGAAAAGAGTCTGCAGAGTAAAAACAGCAAAATGGGAAAAAATAAAAAACAGCCAACAACAATAAAACCTGGTAAAATAATAAGATGAAAACGGAAATTAAAATACAAATGTATATATGAATATGACAGTTATCATGTCATATGATATAGTCAAAGTAAAAAATTGCAATTTAGGCCTGGACTATATGACGACTACAAGAAGAATGCCATCAATCCAACCAGGTCACTTGCAATTTTTTTGCCCTAGGAAACCATTGGTGTTGCGGTAGTTGCACAAAGCTGCACGTCACCATGTAGCCCGGGACTTAATTCCCATTAGGCACATTTATGGCATATCCACAGGATATGCCATAAATGTCAGTTAGTTCTGGGTCCCACCCTGGGACCCACACCTATCTCTAGAAAGGGGCCCCCTAAACCCCGATCTACCTCTCTGTGCGCCGCCTGACGTGTATGATTCCTGACCATGAAGAGAAAAACAGCGTAGCTATTTCCGTAAGTCCCATAGTAGTAAATGGCAGTTACGGAAACAGCGCAGCATTCGAGCTACACTGTTTCCGTAACTCATGGTCGGGAATCACACGTGTCAGCCACAACACGGAGCGGTAGAACGGGGTTTAGGGGGCCCTGTTCTAGAGATAGGCGCGGGTCCCAGAGATGTGGATATCCCGTGGATATGCCATAAATGTCCCTGATAGGAAAACTGTTAGGGATCTGCCAGGTACTTCATCTAGGTATACTCCTGGGACTAATCAATCCACACCTGAGGCCAGACCTGTTCGACTGACACCATCTCCCACCAACCAGGGTGGCAGGCTCAGGAGTGGGAGAGCCTATCGCGGCCTGGTCTGTCGGAGTTAGCTCCGCCCCCTGTCCTTTATTACCTGCCCTGTTCTCTCCCTCAGTGCTTGTAATTCTTTTGGATTCCTGGCCCCACTGCTGCTTGCTCCAGGCTGCTTCTGCCGTGCTTCTGCCTTGCTGCAGTTCTGCTTGACCTGCTTTGCTTTGCCCCTGGCTTGCTTCTGTCTCCTTGCCCGCTTGGGTGTACTCACTTCGTCCTGGTCCTGACTGTCCGTTCGCCGCTCCGTTTCCTCGTGGCGTTCCGTGGCTACTGCCCCTTCCCTTGCATGTTCCCTGTTTGTTTTCCTGTGCACTTAGACAGCGTAGGGACCGCCGCCCAGTTGTACCTCGTCGCCTAGGGCGAGTCGTTGCAAGTAGGCAGGGACAGGGCGGTGGGTAGATTAGGGCTCACTTTCCCTTCACCTCCTTCCGGCCATTACATAATTACAAGCCCTTACCTAGTCTACTATTTCTCCTACGCTGACGCTATCATGGACCCCCTTGAGACCCTGGCCCAGCAGATGCAGGGCCTCTCCCTACAGGTCCAGGCCCTGGCCCAAAGGGTCAATCAGGGTGACGCTGCTTTAGTAGTACCCCTCACCTCACCTCTAGAACCCGACCTCAAGTTACCTGACCGGTTCTCAGGGGACCGTAAGACGTTTCTCTCCTTCCGGGAGAGTTGCAGACTGTATTTCCGCCTAAAGCCCCACTCCTCAGGTTCCGAGAACCAGCGGGTGGGTATCATCATATCCCGACTCCAGGAAGGGCCCCAAGAGTGGGCCTTCTCCTTGGCTCCTGACGCCCCTGAACTTTCCTCTGTTGATCGTTTTTTCTCTGCCCTCGGACTCATTTACGACGAGACTGACAGGACTGCCTTAGCCGAGAGTCAGCTGGTGACCTTACGTCAGGGTAGGAGACCGGTTGAGGAATACTGTTCTGATTTTAGGAAGTGGTGCGTAGCTTCTCAGTGGAACGATCCGGCCCTAAGGTGCCAGTTTAGGTTAGGATTATCTGACGCCCTGAAGGATCTGCTGGTTAGCTACCCCTCGTCTGACTCCCTTGACCAGGTTATGGCCCTAGCAGTACGACTTGACCGACGTCTCAGGGAACGTCAGCTAGAACGCTTCAGTGTGCTCCCCTCTGACTTTTCTGCGATCCCCCCCGAGGTCCCGTCTCCTCGCCCCTCCACGGAGGACTCGGAGGTACCTATGCAACTCGGGGCCTCCATGTCCCCTCGACAACGTAGGGAGTTTCGCAGAATGAATGGTCTCTGCTTCTACTGTGGGGACGACAAGCATCTACTGAACACCTGTCCCAGGCGCAAGAATAAGAAGCCGGAAAACTTCCGCGCCTAAGTGATCATCGGGGAGGTCACTTGGGCGCACAGGTATTTCCCGTTAATCTGAAACGCAATAAAATTTTGCTTCCCTTTCAGGTCTCGTTTGCTGGCCGGGCTGCCACGGGCAGTGCTTTCGTGGATTCTGGCTCATCTGCTAATATCATGTCTGTGGAATTTGCTATGTCTCTAAAGATGCCTTGTATTGATTTACCTTATCCTATCCCTGTAGTAGGAATCGACTCAACTCCCCTTGCTAATGGTTATTTTACTCAGCATACTCCTGTTTTTGAACTCCTTGTTGGCTCCATGCATTTGGAGCAGTGCTCTGTACTGGTGATGCAGGGATTATCGTCTGATCTGGTTTTAGGCCTTCCCTGGTTGCAGTTGCATAATCCCACGTTTGATTGGAATACTGGGGATCTCACCAAATGGGGTAATGAATGTCTTATGTCATGTCTTTCTGTTAACTCTATTTCTCCCCGGGAGGAGGTAAACACGCTTCCTGAGTTTGTTCAGGACTTCGCCGATGTGTTTTCTAAGGAGGCCTCCGAGGTGTTGCCCCCCCATAGAGATTACGATTGCGCTATCGATTTGGTGCCTGGTGCCAAGCTTCCTAAGGGGAGGATATTTAATCTTTCATGTCCTGAACGTAAAGCTATGAGGGAATATATCCAAGAATGCCTGGCCAAGGGTTTCATTCGCCCCTCGACTTCTCCTGTAGGTGCTGGCTTCTTCTTCGTGGGGAAGAAGGATGGTGGTCTTAGGCCGTGCATTGATTATCGTAACCTGAATAAGGTCACCGTAAGGAACCAGTACCCACTTCCTTTGATTCCGGATCTTTTTAATCAGGTTCAGGGAGCCCAATGGTTTTCTAAGTTCGATCTACGGGGGGCATATAACCTTATCCGCATCAAAGAGGGGGATGAGTGGAAAACTGCGTTCAACACACCCGAGGGTCATTTCGAATACCTGGTCATGCCCTTTGGGTTGTGTAATGCCCCTGCTGTCTTCCAGAATTTTATTAATGAAATCCTGAGAGAGTACCTGGGTAATTTTCTTGTTGTGTACCTTGATGACATACTGGTGTTTTCCAAGGACTGGTCCTCCCACGTGGAGCATGTCAGGAAGGTGCTCCAGGTCCTTCGGGAGAATAATCTGTTTGCTAAGACTGAAAAATGTGTCTTTGGGGTACAGGAGATACCATTTTTAGGGCAAATCCTCACTCCTCATGAATTCCGCATGGACCCTGCCAAGGTTCAGGCTGTTGCGGAATGGGTCCAACCGGCCTCCCTTAAGGCGTTACAGTGTTTTTTAGGGTTCGCCAACTATTACAGGAGATTTATTGCCAACTTCTCGGTCGTCGCTAAGCCTCTTACGGACCTTACCCGCAAGGGTGCTGATGTCCTCCATTGGCCCCCTGAGGCCGTCCAGGCCTTTGAGACCCTCAAGAAGTGCTTTATCTCGGCCCCCGTGCTGATTCAGCCCAACCAAGAGGAGCCATTTATTGTGGAGGTTGACGCTTCCGAGGTGGGAGTGGGGGCCGTCTTGTCCCAGGGTACCAGCTCCCTCACCCATCTCCGCCCCTGTGCTTACTTCTCTAGGAAGTTTTCGCCCACTGAGAGTAACTATGATATTGGCAACCGCGAACTTCTAGCCATTAAATGGGCTTTTGAGGAGTGGCGGCACTTCCTGGAGGGGGCCAGACACCAGGTAACGGTCCTTACGGATCACAAGAATCTGGTTTTCCTAGAATCGGCCCGGAGGCTTAATCCTAGACAAGCTCGGTGGGCACTATTCTTTACCAGATTTAATTTCTTGGTTACCTATAGGGCTGGGTCCAAGAATATTAAGGCTGATGCTCTGTCACGTAGTTTCATGGCCAATCCTCCTTCTGAGAAGGATCCTGCTTGTATTTTACCCCCTGGTATAATCGTCTCTGCCACGGATTCTGATTTAGCTTCTGATATCGCGGCTGATCAGGGTGCAGCTCCCGGGAACGTCCCTGGGGACAAACTGTTTGTTCCCCTGCAATACCGGCTGAGGGTACTCAGGGAAAACCATGACTCCGCTCTATCTGGTCATCCTGGCATCTTGGGCACCAAACACCTCATTACCAGAAACTATTGGTGGCCTGGGTTGCCTAAAGATGTTAGGGCTTACGTCGCCGCTTGTGAGGTTTGCGCTAGGTCCAAAACCCCTAGGTCCCGACCTGCGGGCCTACTACGTTCCTTGCCCATTCCCCAGAGACCTTGGACCCATATCTCCATGGATTTTATCACCGATTTGCCTCCATCTCAGGGCAAGTCGGTGGTGTGGGTGGTAGTCGACCGCTTCAGCAAGATGTGCCACTTTGTGCCCCTTAAGAAGCTACCTAACGCCAAGACGTTAGCTTCTTTGTTTGTGAAACACATCCTGCGTCTCCATGGGGCCCCAGTCAATATCGTTTCTGACAGAGGGGTACAATTTGTTTCCTTATTTTGGAGAGCTTTTTGTAAAAAGTTGGAGATTGATCTGTCCTTCTCCTCCGCCTTCCATCCCGAAACTAATGGCCAAACGGAAAGGACCAACCAATCCCTGGAACAATATTTAAGGTGTTTCATCTCTGACTGTCAATTCGATTGGGTCTCATTCCTTCCCCTTGCTGAATTTTCCTTGAATAACCGGGTCAGTAACTCGTCAGGGGTCTCCCCGTTTTTCTGTAATTTCGGGTTTAACCCAAGATTCTCCTCCGTCTCCCCTGGTTGTTCCAATAATCCTGAGGTAGAGGATGTTCATCGGGAACTGTGCACCGTCTGGGCCCAGGTTCAGAAGAACCTAGAGGCGTCCCAGAGCGCACAAAAGATTCAGGCGGATAGTAGACGTTCTGCTAACCCCCGGTTTGTCGTCGGGGATTTGGTCTGGTTGTCGTCCAGGAACTTGCGCCTTAAGGTCCCGTCCAGGAAGTTTGCTCCCTGATTTATTGGACCTTATAAGATCATTGAAGTCCTCAACCCTGTATCCTTCCGTCTGGAGCTCCCCCCATCATTTCGCATACATGACGTCTTCCATGCCTCCCTCCTTAAACGCTGCTCCCCGTCCTGGTCCCCCTCGAGGATACCTCCTGTTCCCGTTCTCACCCCTGAGGGGGTGGAATTCGAGGTGGCCAAGATTATGGACAGTAGGATGGTCCAGGGCTCCCTCCAGTACCTGGTCCATTGGAGAGGATACGGGCCGGAGGAGAGGACTTGGGTACCTGCCCGTGATGTTCACGCTGGGGTATTGATCAGGAGGTTCCACCTTCTCTTCCCCACTAAACCGGGTCCCCTTAGTAAGGGTCCGGTGGCCCCTCATAAAAGGGGGAGTACTGTTAGGGATCTGCCAGGTACTTCATCTAGGTATACTCCTGGGACTAATCAATCCACACCTGAGGCCAGACCTGTTCGACTGACACCATCTCCCACCAACCAGGGTGGCAGGCTCAGGAGTGGGAGAGCCTATCGCGGCCTGGTCTGTCGGAGTTAGCTCCGCCCCCTGTCCTTTATTACCTGCCCTGTTCTCTCCCTTAGTGCTTGTAATTCTTTTGGATTCCTGGCCCCACTGCTGCTTGCTCCAGCCTGCTTCTGCCGTGCTTCTGCCTTGCTGCAGTTCTGCTTGACCTGCTTTGCTTTGCCCCTGGCTTGCTTCTGTCTCCTTGCCCGCTTGGGTGTACTCACTTCGTCCTGGTCCTGACTGTCCGTTCGCCGCTCCGTTTCCTCGTGGCGTTCCGTGGCTACTGCCCCTTCCCTTGCATGTTCCCTGTTTGTTTTCCTGTGCACTTAGACAGCGTAGGGACCGCCGCCCAGTTGTACCTCGTCGCCTAGGGCGAGTCGTTGCAAGTAGGCAGGGACAGGGCGGTGGGTAGATTAGGGCTCACTTTCCCTTCACCTCCTTCCGGCCATTACAAAAACCCCTTTAAAGCTTGTATCAGTTTGCTACGCAAATTCTCAGTAGAGTCTTCCTTGCAGTACAGAGCAAACACAAAACACAAAACAATCTTTCTGCAACTACACCTTCTTGTCTTGAATGCTTTTATCCTAAAGGTGGATGATTCTTTGTACATTTATACCCCTAGTATGGCAGATTCTCCAAGTAATGGTGTATGCACCAAAGAGGCAGCCCATGCAGCTGCTTTGGAGCCACTGGTGAGTGGAAGCCCATTCCAGATTTGTCGAGCCCCCACTTTAATGAGTGATGGGAAGCTATAATGTTAGCAAAAATGAAAATGGAACACGCAACTTTTCTAAGAAATGGGGTCTACCACACTGGTCCGGTTACCGCATCTAGGCAGAGAGTTCATTTAAAAGTAACCCGCACATAGAGCCCTCTCTATTTACTTTTTTATAAGACTTATGGAAACAACCAAGCAATTGGCTTCTGGGACCTGCACCTATCAGACATTTATGGTATATCCTATGGATATGCCTGAGATGGGAATATTCCTATCATTTTTATCTTTGTTACATGGTCCTCTATCTGCACCGCTGCCTGCTAGTATAACTATTTTGGCGTTACAGTATCTTTTTACTGGTCTGCAAATATTGGGTATGTAGCTTTCCAATACATCAACAATACTCACTTCATCTAATCCGCCTGTGGGTCTAATACACCAGAAAGCATGGGTTAATATTTCCTGCATATCCCATACTGCAGCCCTGGTATACAAGGTCCATCTAAAATTTGAGGACATTTGCCTACCCAGTTAAACAGTTTACTGGTGGGAAACTGTAAACCTGAGGCCGCCATCTATAGCCCACAGAGAGCATCAACTTCGTATACAGCTCCAAACTTAGGCCTGACAGAAATTTGGTGTGGGTTGGCCTCTTTATCTGTAACTTTTATAGGTGTTTTACTTTGAGAACAAATGCACTAGGAAAAGAAGGGTGGGTATAACTAATGCTAAATGCTCTACATATTGTACTTTCACTACTGTTTTAGTGTACATATTGTGCTTATTATACCCTACAATAATTTTTCACATTAAAACCATTGAGTATTTTACATGCAATACTTCTCCTCACCACACGGTGTGCTATTAAGACAAAATCCATCCATGACCAACACAACTTACCAAGCACCTTTTTTAAGGTATAAATTCAACAGTATTCAATAGTGGTGAAAATATTTATTGTAATGTAAAGACATTTGAAAACAACAATGAAAAGTGTGAGATGACAATTTGTTGCGTGCGACATTTGTAATATGGCCACCTATGATATCTCACAGTATATAACTATTTTGAGCTCATGTCCTCATTCCAGAGGCTTAGTTATTTCTGGCAGTCTTGTAGTAGAGATAGACGTCTCAAAAATGAAGCAGAAGACAATTGGTTGGCGGCTATTTCGTTGGTTATTCCAGAATATGTTTTGGAATGACTAAGGTATGCCTGGCGTCATCAATCTATTTTTCTAAGTATGAGAGTAATGATGTGGATCCACATGAAAGTTAATTGTATTTCATAATGAAATAGTTCAGCATCGAATGAAATGAGCGTCTTGACTTTCATTAGACTTTTAAGTTCTTCAGCTTGGGCAGCCACCAGTCATCTGCGATCAAGTATGAAATAATGCCGATTCTGTAGATTGCAGAGTCGCAGACCGTAACAGGGTATTCGGGTGATTCATGGGAAACGGGCAAGTTATAATGAATGTAGATCACTTTGTAGGGTTGTGTATAGACTTTGACTTCTATTTTTGTTGATCTGTGTCAAAAAATCCTAATTTAAGGATTTGTCCAGTTTTGAAATCCCATTTTCATATACCTTTTTAGGGAATTGAGTTATTAGAGGGGGTCCTCTGTTCAGGATACTCATCTCTCGGCCAGAATGAAGAGTGGTTTGCAAAGAGCGTCTCTCGCCCTCGAGGATCTTTCCTTTCCTTCATTACCAGACAACCTATTGATTTGAATGGGCACTGTGCAATGCTTGATTTCCCCTGTGGTGGCGCTGCAGGGAAACTGAACACTTACTGTGAGGTTCCCCTACGGACTACAGCTGATAGCTTGGGGGGGTACTAGGAGAGGGATACTTGTGATCAGTTTATTGTCAAGGTTTCCTTCTAACAAGTAGAGATTGTCTAGAGGGAAGGTGAAAAAGTCCTTGTTATGGACACCTTTTCTTAACTCACAGAACATGAATTCTTAGATCTCAGAGAGTTAAATTACAAATTCAGTTACTCCATCTGTATATTACTATAATTATAGACAGTAAACAAGATAATAGTTCGTTTTCAGTGGCAAAATAAAAATTTATATTTACAATGGGGTATATATTCTAGTATATATAGGTGGAGTTGCCCTCAAAGTGCATACACATTGAATGGCCACTTTAAGAGACACCTGCCCTTTTCAATTGGAGCTATGCTGTATGGAAATTAGACACTTGAACCCGTAGTTCAGCATAAAATCAAGTGAGCAAATTTTCCATTGGTCCGTTTCAGTGTAAATCCATATCAGAATGGGAAAATCGAGAGATCTGCGCAACTTGGAAGGAGGCATGGTCATCGGTGGTAGACTAGCTAGGGACGGTATTTCAAAAACAGCCGACCTTGTGGGATTTGCTTGTGCAATGGTGTAGAGAGTATACCAAGAATGGTGTGATCGAGGAAAAGCATCCAGTGAAAGGGGATCCTGTGGACATCAACAACTCGTCAACGAAAGTGGTCAGAACAAGATGTCCAGAATCGTTCTGACAAAGAGGCGGTGCACACTCAAGAAAATTACAGTCCAATAAATGTTGGTGCTCCATCTACTGTGTCCTAACGCACATCTCATCATTCATTAGCACAGATGGGCAGCAGACGACCAGTTCCAGTTCCAGCTTCATTGATGTCTAGGAGAAACAGAAAGACAAGGCTCCAATAAACAGATCACTGAGCAGTGGCAAAAGATCACTTGGTCAGATAAATCCAGATGCATGTGGCACCATGCTGAAGACAGGGTCAGAATTTGGTGCAGGCAGCATGAATCAATGAACCCTTTCTGTCAGGTGTGGTCAGGTGTCGACAGTTCAGGTTGATGGAGGTGGAGTAAAGGTGCGTGGGATGTTTTCTTGGCACTCTCTGGGTCTTCTGATACCTGTGGCTGTACGTTTGAACAGTAGGGCATAACGAAGCATTGTGGCCGACCAAGATCATCTCTTCATGGCGGCTGATAACCCTATGGTAGAAGGACACTTTAGCGGAAATTGCGAGAATCTATCCAGTCCTCATGGGCCAATATTCCTGCAGAATAATATTAACACCTAATTGAGTATATACCATGACAAATTGCTACGGTTCTGAAGGCTCTTGTGGTTCTATATTGGGACGGTTTAAGGTTATAACATCAGAAAAGTTTAATAGTTTCTGTGTATAGCAACCCAAAAAAGCTGAAAACTTGAGCTTAAGCTGAGGTTGTCTACAGATGTTCTTCATGGACTTCATGCTGGACAGATCTCTATTATGGTGTTAAAACCTGTGCCCACTGGAGGATCTTGTGGACTTCTGGTGGGACAGTCAAACCCTGCCACAATGTAACAGTGGAGCACAAAGTAATCTCAAAGTCTAAAAGTGTCTGGGTAGAGCCCAAAAAGTGGGAAAACCCCAAAAGCAATGGATCTCCTCTATTAGCAATTTATGATAAGGCTGTCTTCTGCTGGACCTCATGGACCCTGGTCTGGTAGGACAACTGTTTTTGTGTCAAACCTTGTGCCCACTGAAGAATCATGTAGTACTCTGATGGGACAGTTCAGTAGTGACAAAAGTTGTTGTAGTACATAGTAATTTCTGAAATATCAGCTTCAGGTGGGTTTATCACTGACACAAAAACATTTGTCATCAGAAAGAAGGGCTGATAAGCTTCCCAATTGGCCACTCGGTCCACCTCTAGGTCTATTTATAAGCAGATTTAGGAAAATGCTCAATTTATCTAAGCAATAGCGTGGTCTACTACAAAGGCGTCTCAAGTAAGAGTTGCCATAGGGTATATTTCATACTCGAACCAAATATCAAAGGCAAATCATTGGTTTTAGGACTTGTAACAAAAAAGGAATAAACTTTTTTATATCTTGCAGTGTTTGAAATAAATCCTGGCAACCTATTTCCAATTCATTTGTCTTCTACTTCACGTCGGCTAATCCTGTGATACATTATTATTGTTTCAAGTGCATCCCGGAATTATGGTAATTTGCTCGTTGTGAAAGCCTATGAACCCGCTTCATCTGTCTTTGATGCCGGCTTCTTAGCGGTTTAGAGCTTGCTATATAGAATCCATTTTCAATGCTTAATTGGGTAGACTTGAAGAAAATAATAACATTGTGTTTCTGCTAACAAAATAACAATTACACATTGTAAAGATAGATCACAATTGTACCCTCATTTCCGTCATTAAAACGTAGAATTGCTGCTGTTTTTAGACATCAAGAGGGTGTTAAACGTAATCCTTAAGTAGAGCTACTCAATACAACACAGGCGTTAGGATAGGGGTTTCCATTAAAAAAATAACCCCTTAATGCAATGTCCATCAATTACACTGTAATTGCTGAGTATAATAGCTACGACCTATGTGACCTTTGACATGTCCGATTGAAATTTCATGACTTTAATACTGTGTTACGTCCTTGGATCTAATCCCCAATCAGAGTACCCCATATAAATTATGTGTATATTCTCCTTGTGCTTCGGGTGACATTCCTTTTGACTATTGCTTCTTTCTAAACAAAAGTGGTCATAGACCTAAAGACCTTAAAGGGGTACTTCGCTTTGGACAATCCTTACTTGTTAGAAGCGTCCTCTGACAAAAAGCTGATGACAAAGTTTCTCCTTGTTGGGACTGCCAGCGATCAGCTGTAAACTGTGGGGTAATTTGGCAGTAAGTGTTCAATTTCCCTGCAGCGCCACCACAGGTGAAATTGAGCATTACACAGTGCCCATTTCAATCAATGAGTTGTCTGTGTAATGCAGGACAGGACAGGTCCTCCAGAGCCAAAGTGTAATGGCAGGAAGGAGGTGAAGGGAAAGTGAGCCCTAATCTACCCACCGCCCTGTCCCTGCCTACTTGCAACGACCCGCCCTAGGCGACGAGGTACAACTGGGCGGCGGTCCCTACGCTGTCTAAGTGCACAGGAAAACAAACAGGGAACACGCAAGGGAAGGGGCAGTAGCCACGGAACGCCACGAGGAAACGGAGCGGCGAACGAACAGTCAGGACCAGGACGAAGTGAGTACACCCGAGCGGGCACGGAGACAGAAGCAAGCCAGGGGCAAAGCAAAACAGGTCAAGCAGAACTGCAGCAAGGCAGAAGCGCGGCAGAAGCAGGCTGGAGCAAGCAGCAGTGGGGCCAGGAATCCAAAAGAATTACAAGCACTGAGGGAGAGAACAGGGCAGGTAATAAAGGACAGGGGGCGGAGCTAACTCCGACAGACCAGGCCGCGATAGGCTCTCCCACTCCTGAGCCTGCCACCCTGGTTGGTGGGAGATGGTGTCAGTCGAACAGGTCTGGCCTCAGGTGTGGATTGATTAATCCCAGGAGTATACCTAGATGAAGTACCTGGCAGATCCCTAACAGTACTCCCCCTTTTATGAGGGGCCACCGGACCCTTACTAAGGGGACCCGGTTTAGTGGGGAAGAGAAGGTGGAACCTCCTGATCAATACCCCAGCATGAACATCACGGGCAGGTACCCAAGTCCTCTCCTCCGGCCCGTATCCTCTCCAATGGACCAGGTACTGGAGGGAGCCCTGGACCATCCTACTGTCCATAATCTTGGCCACCTCGAATTCCACCCCCTCAGGGGTGAGAACGGGAACAGGAGGTATCCTCGAGGGGGACCAGGACGGGGAGCAGCGTTTAAGGAGGGAGGCATGGAAGATGTCATGTATGCGAAAGGATGGGGGGAGCTCCAGACGGAAGGATACAGGGTTGAGGACTTCAATGATCTTATAAGGTCCAATAAATCGGGGAGCAAACTTCCTGGACGGGACCTTAAGGCGCAAGTTCCTGGACGACAACCAGACCAAATCCCCGACGACAAACCGGGGGTTAGCAGAACGTCTACTATCCGCCTGAATCTTTTGTGTGCTCTGGGACGCCTCTAGGTTCTTCTGAACCTGGGCCCAGACAGTGCACAGTTCCCGATGAACATCCTCTACCTCAGGATTATTGGAACAACCAGGGGAGACGGAGGAGAACCTTGGGTTAAACCCGAAATTACAGAAAAACGGGGAGACCCCTGACGAGTTACTGACCCGGTTATTCAGGGAAAATTCAGCAAGGGGAAGGAATGAGACCCAATCGAATTGACAGTCAGAGATGAAACACCTTAAATATTGTTCCAGGGATTGGTTGGTCCTTTCCGTTTGGCCATTAGTTTCGGGATGGAAGGCGGAGGAGAAGGACAGATCAATCTCCAACTTTTTACAAAAAGCTCTCCAAAATAAGGAAACAAATTGTACCCCTCTGTCAGAAACGATATTGACTGGGGCCCCATGGAGACGCAGGATGTGTTTCACAAACAAAGAAGCTAACGTCTTGGCGTTAGGTAGCTTCTTAAGGGGCACAAAGTGGCACATCTTGCTGAAGCGGTCGACTACCACCCACACCACCGACTTGCCCTGAGATGGAGGCAAATCGGTGATAAAATCCATGGAGATATGGGTCCAAGGTCTCTGGGGAATGGGCAAGGAACGTAGTAGGCCCGCAGGTCGGGACCTAGGGGTTTTGGACCTAGCGCAAACCTCACAAGCGGCGACGTAAGCCCTAACGTCTTTAGGCAACCCAGGCCACCAATAGTTTCTGGTAATGAGGTGTTTGGTGCCCAAGATGCCAGGATGACCAGATAGAGCGGAGTCATGGTTTTCCCTGAGTACCCTCAGCCGGTATTGCAGGGGAACAAACAGTTTGTCCCCAGGGACGTTCCCGGGGGCTGCACCCTGATCAGCCGCGATATCAGAAGCTAAATCAGAATCCGTGGCAGAGACGATTATACCAGGGGGTAAAATACAAGCAGGATCCTTCTCGGAAGGAGGATTGGCCATGAAACTACGTGACAGAGCATCAGCCTTAATATTCTTGGACCCAGCCCTATAGGTAACCAAGAAATTAAATCTGGTAAAGAATAGTGCCCACCGAGCTTGTCTAGGATTAAGCCTCCGGGCCGATTCTAGGAAAACCAGATTCTTGTGATCCGTAAGGACCGTTACCTGGTGTCTGGCCCCCTCCAGGAAGTGCCGCCACTCCTCAAAAGCCCATTTAATGGCTAGAAGTTCGCGGTTGCCAATATCATAGTTACTCTCCGTGGGCGAAAACTTCCTAGAGAAGTAAGCACAGGGGCGGAGATGGGTGAGGGAGCTGGTACCCTGGGACAAGACGGCCCCCACTCCAACCTCGGAAGCGTCAACCTCCACAATAAATGGCTCCTCTTGGTTGGGCTGAATCAGCACGGGGGCCGAGATAAAGCACTTCTTGAGAGTCTCAAAGGCCTGGACGGCCTCAGGGGGCCAATGGAGGACATCAGCACCCTTGCGGGTAAGGTCCGTAAGAGGCTTAGCGACGACCGAGAAGTTGGCAATAAATCTCCTGTAATAGTTGGCGAACCCTAAAAAACACTGTAACGCCTTAAGGGAGGCCGGTTGGACCCATTCCGCCACAGCCTGAACCTTGGCAGGGTCCATGCGGAATTCATGAGGAGTGAGGATTTGCCCTAAAAATGGTATCTCCTGTACCCCAAAGACACATTTTTCAGTCTTAGCAAACAGATTATTCTCCCGAAGGACCTGGAGCACCTTCCTGACATACTCCACGTGGGAGGACCAGTCCTTGGAAAACACCAGTATGTCATCAAGGTACACAACAAGAAAATTACCCAGGTACTCTCTCAGGATTTCATTAATAAAATTCTGGAAGACAGCAGGGGCATTACACAACCCAAAGGGCATGACCAGATATTCGAAATGACCCTCGGGTGTGTTGAACGCAGTTTTCCACTCATCCCCCTCTTTGATGCGGATAAGGTTATATGCCCCCCGTAGATCGAACTTAGAAAACCATTGGGCTCCCTGAACCTGATTAAAAAGATCCGGAATCAAAGGAAGTGGGTACTGGTTCCTTACGGTGACCTTATTCAGGTTACGATAATCAATGCACGGCCTAAGACCACCATCCTTCTTCCCCACGAAGAAGAAGCCAGCACCTACAGGAGAAGTCGAGGGGCGAATGAAACCCTTGGCCAGGCATTCTTGGATATACACCCTCATAGCTTCACGTTCAGGACATGAAAGATTAAATATCCTACCCTTAGGAAGCTTGGCACCAGGCACCAAATCGATAGCGCAATCGTAATCTCTATGGGGGGGCAACACCTCGGAGGCCTCCTTAGAAAACACATCGGCGAAGTCCTGAACAAACTCAGGAAGCGTGTTTACCTCCTCCCGGGGAGAAATAGAGTTAACAGAAAGACATGACATAAGACATTCATTACCCCATTTGGTGAGATCCCCAGTATTCCAATCAAACGTGGGATTATGCAACTGCAACCAGGGAAGGCCTAAAACCAGATCAGACGATAATCCCTGCATCACCAGTACAGAGCACTGCTCCACATGCATGGAGCCAACCAGGAGTTCAAAAACAGGAGTATGCTGAGTAAAATAACCATTAGCAAGGGGAGTTGAGTCGATTCCTACTACAGGGATAGGATAAGGTAAATCAATACAAGGCATCTTTAGAGACATAGCAAATTCCACAGACATGATATTAGCAGATGAGCCAGAATCCACGAAAGCACTGCCCGTGGCAGACCGGCCAGCAAACGAGACCTGAAAGGGAAGCAAAATTTTATTGCGTTTCACATTAACGGGAAATACCTGTGCGCCCAAGTGACCTCCCCGATGATCACTTAGGCGCGGAAGTTTTCCGGCTTCTTATTCTTGCGCCTGGGACAGGTGTTCAGTAGATGCTTGTCGTCCCCACAGTAGAAGCAGAGACCATTCATTCTGCGAAACTCCCTACGTTGTCGAGGGGACATGGAGGCCCCGAGTTGCATAGGTACCTCCGAGTCCTCCGTGGAGGGGCGAGGAGACGGGACCTCGGGGGGGATCGCAGAAAAGTCAGAGGGGAGCACACTGAAGCGTTCTAGCTGACGTTCCCTGAGACGTCGGTCAAGTCGTACTGCTAGGGCCATAACCTGGTCAAGGGAGTCAGACGAGGGGTAGCTAACCAGCAGATCCTTCAGGGCGTCAGATAATCCTAACCTAAACTGGCACCTTAGGGCCGGATCGTTCCACTGAGAAGCTACGCACCACTTCCTAAAATCAGAACAGTATTCCTCAACCGGTCTCCTACCCTGACGTAAGGTCACCAGCTGACTCTCGGCTAAAGCAGTCCTGTCAGTCTCGTCGTAAATGAGTCCGAGGGCAGAGAAAAAACGATCAACAGAGGAAAGTTCAGGGGCGTCAGGAGCCAAGGAGAAGGCCCACTCTTGGGGCCCTTCCTGGAGTCGGGATATGATGATACCCACCCGCTGGTTCTCGGAACCTGAGGAGTGGGGCTTTAGGCGGAAATACAGTCTGCAACTCTCCCGGAAGGAGAGAAACGTCTTACGGTCCCCTGAGAACCGGTCAGGTAACTTGAGGTCGGGTTCTAGAGGTGAGGTGAGGGGTACTACTAGAGCAGCGTCACCCTGATTGACCCTTTGGGCCAGGGCCTGGACCTGTAGGGAGAGGCCCTGCATCTGCTGGGTCAGGGTCTCAAGGGGGTCCATGATAGCGTCAGCGTAGGAGAAATGGTAGACTAGGTAAGGGCTTGTAATTATGTAATGGCAGGAAGGAGGTGAAGGGAAAGTGAGCCCTAATCTACCCACCGCCCTGTCCCTGCCTACTTGCAACGACCCGCCCTAGGCGACGAGGTACAACTGGGCGGCGGTCCCTACGCTGTCTAAGTGCACAGGAAAACAAACAGGGAACACGCAAGGGAAGGGGCAGTAGCCACGGAACGCCACGAGGAAACGGAGCGGCGAACGAACAGTCAGGACCAGGACGAAGTGAGTACACCCGAGCGGGCACGGAGACAGAAGCAAGCCAGGGGCAAAGCAAAACAGGTCAAGCAGAACTGCAGCAAGGCAGAAGCGCGGCAGAAGCAGGCTGGAGCAAGCAGCAGTGGGGCCAGGAATCGAAAAGAATTACAAGCACTGAGGGAGAGAACAGGGCAGGTAATAAAGGACAGGGGGCGGAGCTAACTCCGACAGACCAGGCCGCGATAGGCTCTCCCACTCCTGAGCCTGCCACCCTGGTTGGTGGGAGATGGTGTCAGTCGAACAGGTCTGGCCTCAGGTGTGGATTGATTAATCCCAGGAGTATACCTAGATGAAGTACCTGGCAGATCCCTAACACAAAGACGCTGTTTTTATCCGCTATCCACTCTGGCCAAGAGGGGACCACTTCTTTTAGCCTAGAATTCACTAATATGGTATATGAAACAGGGTTATCTTAACTGGAGAACCCTTTCAAGGATAATTTATCTCATACCATACTTCCAAAGATATTTTTGGATATAAAAACATGGCAATGAGACATGGGACTTCCTTGGTCAGTCAACGATTACAGTGCTTATTGTTGTGATAGCTACTGAAGGTTACATTTGTGAAGGTCCGGTCAATTCTGAGGCAGACAGGACCAATTTCCATCCATCAAAAACCTTTATATTATATAACCTTTATATTATATTCACTTTATATAGAAGTGAATATTAGCACCCTAAAGCATGGGTGGATCTAATAATAAAAGCCCGGTGTATAGGAACAGAGTAAAGAAAGCTTAGGTCAAGGGTCTTGTAGATGTAGATTTCAGCAAAGCCACCAATTTGGACTTGGTCCAATTACATAAACATCAATGATATAATCCCGGATAGAAAAATGTGGGCAAATTGTAGTCAATAATTATATATGGCGACCAAATGTATAGCGTTTCTTCGTTTTTTGGAGTCTTCATGCTTCTCTATGATCTTCTCCTTCATCTTATTGATGAACTTTCTCTTATTCTTTTCCACTCTTCCAATCATAACTAACTTTTCTGACAAACTGGGTCTTCCCATAATATGTCTAGAATTAGATAAAGCTTCAGTCTGGTCAAATGTCCTTCAGGAATAGTAAGAATTATATTAATTTGGTCAACGCAACACCAGACAATAATAACAGAGGTCTTTTATCAGTGCTTTAATGTACTTGAAGGCTACATAAGGTGGTTTCTTTCTGTTTTTTTAATATTAGATGGGCTCTCCAGGACTTCGAATAGACCATCAGTGTTTGATCGGTGGTGTCCTTCTGCCGATCAACACAAAAAATGGGACCTTTCAATGTTCACACAGGTAAACTGGCCTGTCTATTAGGGTGGCAGTGCCTGGTACTACAGCTTAGTCCCATCCATATGTATAGATCTGTGCCTGTATAAACAATGAAGACCCCATGCAAACGATGTGACCCCTTCATTCAGCAGATCAGCAGAGGCCCAGGAGCTCTGACTCCTGTCGATCAAACCCTGATGGTCTATTCTAGGGATAGGTCATCAATGTTAAAGTCCTGGAGAACCACTTTAATAAGATGTTGGATGGAGCCAGTTGACAAGTTGGCACCTACCGTACTGGGTCTATATTACATAGATAGGGTTAATTATTTCTGAAATGATAAATTATGCTTTTTTTTATACAACTTTTTATTATCCTCTGTCTCTTATTTTAATTGATGTTTATAGCCTAGTTAAAGAAAAAGCTTGGTAGAAACCCATATGGTCTTGGGTACGACATGCCACCTATATACAGATGTGACCTAGATTGTAATTGAACCCATGGAACCAGTGTTCAAGACAGAAGTGCCAACCACTATCCCAGCATTGCATGTCTAAATCTCAACCTATATAATCTACTATGAAGGACATGACCATACCTGACCACTACTATCCCACCATTCATAATAGTACCCTCTAATCTTGACGACCCTGTCTAACATGTTCTATTACTAGTGTACAGACGTTCTAGTCATGCAGAAATTTACACGAGCAGGTAGCGAAGCTTCTTAATCCGTATGAACTGTGGATTTCACAAGGCATAACTGCTGGCAATAATACAGATGTGTGCACTCAGCATTGAATAATCTCTGCATTAACATTTCCATGACTAGACAACGAGAAAGCTTCCCCCAATGATGAGTAAATAATGACTGTCCCATAGTTGGTAATATACGTCCCCTGATATATTCTTAACTGTATCAGTCCAGTTTCTAACCCTGTCTCTCATTATATGTGGCACTAGTCTGGATATAACCCAGTTTAACCTGCACCAGTTGTATATTGGTGCCCAGGTTACCACCTATATCACAGGAACATCAAGGATCACAGGAGCAAAGTATTATTTAGACTGTAATAATATGAATTAGAAAGCTCCTCCGTGCTCATGGGTAGACAAGAAGAACACAGATTATATTAGCATCAATGTATCTGAGCCATTTAGCTTATAAAGAAAGGTTCCTAAGTTTCTTCAGCACGGTCCATATCACAAAATAAAAGGATGCACTTATCTTATTACCCAGGTGTGTGTATGTAATTATGTACAGAAAATGCCCAGGTTATACCAGCATGCTTCATATCACTATATATAAGAAGATGTATAACTTATACCAGCTGTAGACATATAATTATATACAGAAGATACCCAGGTTATACCAGCATGCTCCATATCACTATATACAAGAAGATGTATAACTTATACCAGCTGTACATATATAATTATATACAGAAGATGCCCAGGTTATACCAGCATGTTCCATATCACTATATACAAGAAGATGTATAACTTATTCCAGCTGTACATATATAATTATATACAGGAGATACCCAGGTTATACCAGCATGCTCCATATCACTATATACAAGAAGATGTATAACTTATACCAGCTGTACATATATAATTATATACAGAAGATACCCAGGTTATACCAGCATGCTCCATATCACTATATACAAGAAGATGTATAACTTATTCCAGCTGTACATATATAATTATATACAGGAGATACCCAGGTTATACCAGCATGCTCCATATCACTATATACAAGAAGATGTATAACTTATACCAGCTGTACATATATAATTATATACAGAAGATACCCAGGTTATGCCAGCATGCTCCATATCACTATATACAAGAAGATGTATAACTTATACCAGCTGTACATATATAATTATATACAGAAGATACCCAGGTTATACCAGCATGCCCCATATCACTATATATAAGAAGATGTTTAACTTATACCAGCTGTACAAATATAATTATATACAGAAGATACCCAGGTTATACAAGCATGCTCCATATCACTATATACAAGAAAATATATAACTTATACCAGCTGTATATATATAATTATATACAGAAGATACCCAGATTATACCAGCATGCTCCATATCACTATATACAAGAAGATGTATAACTTATACCAGCTGTACATATATAATTATATACAGAAGATACCCAGGTTATACCAGCATGCTCCATATCACTATATACAAGAAGATATATAACATATACCAGCTGTACATATATAATTATATACAGAGGATACCCAGGTTATACCAGCATGCTCCATATCACTATATACAAGAAGATGTATAACTTATACCAGCTGTACATATATAATTATATATAGTAGATACCCAGGTTATACCAGCATGCTCCATATCACTATATACAAGAAGATGTATAACTTATACCAGCTGTACATATATAATTATATACAGAAGATGCCCAGGTTATACCAGCATGCTCCATATCACTATATACAAGAAGATGTATAACTTATACCAGCTGTACATATATCATTATATACAGAAGATACCCAGGTTATACCAGCATGCTCCATATCACTATATACAAGAAGATGTGTAACTTATACCAGCTGTACATATATAATTATATACAGAAGATACCCAGGTTATACCAGCATGCTCCATATCACTATTAACAGGAAGATGTATACCTTATACAAGCTGTACATATATAATTATATACAGAAGATACCCAGGTTATTCCAGCATGCTCCTTATCACTATATACAAGAAGATGTATAACTTATACCAGCTGTACATATATAATTATATACAGAAGATACCCAGGTTATACCAGCATGCTCCATATCACTATATACAAGAAGATGTATAACTTATACCAGCTGTACAGATATAATTATATACAGAAGATACCCAGGTTATACCAGCATGCTCCATATCACTATATACAAGAAGATGTATAACTTATACCAGCTGTACATATATAATTATATACAGAAGATACCCAGGTTATACCAGCATGCTCCATATCACTGTATACAAGAAGATGTATAACTTATACCAGCTGTACATATATAATTATATACAGAAGATACCCAGGTTATACCAGCATGCTTCATATCACTATATACTAGAAGATGTATAACTTATACCAGCTGTACATATATCATTATATACAGAAGATACCGAGGTTATACCAGCATGCTCCATATCACTATATACAAGAAGATGTATAACTTATACCAGCTGTACATATATAATTATATACAGAAGATGCCCAGGTTATACCAGCATGCTCCATATCACTACATACAAGAAGATGTATAACTTATACCAGCTGTACAGATATAATTATATACAGAAGATACCCGGGTTATACCAGCATGCTCCATATCACTATATACAAGAAGATGTATAACTTATACCAGCTGTACATATATAATTATATACAGAAGATACCCGGGTTATACCAGCATGCTCCATATCACTGTATACAAGAAGATGTATAACTTATACCAGCTGTACATATATAATTATATACAGAAGATACCCAGGTTATACCAGCATGCTCCATATCACTATATACAAGAAGATGTATAACTTATACCAGCTGTACATATATAATTATATACAGAAGATACCCAGGTTATACCAGCATGCTCCATATCACTATATACAAGAAGATGTGTAACTTATACCAGCTGTACATATATAATTATATACAGAAGATACCCAGGTTATACCAGCATGCTCCATATCACTATATACAAGAAGATGTATAACTTATACTAGCTGTACATATATCATTATATACAGAAGATACCCAGGTTATACCAGCTGTACATATATAATTATATACCAGGAGATGTACAGGTTATACCAGCATGCTTCATATCACTACAGTATATAAAAGATGAAAAAAAACTTATACCATTGAGCTCCTCCAAGTAGTGGTTGCAGGAAAATACTATGGCTCTGTGTCGGGAAGCAAGAGATGTTCAGAGCTGGGCCGCCTTCTCACCACGGTCAGATAGCAGCGGTGTGGTCTTCCTCGATGGTGATCACGCCACTGGCAATTTATCTGCTCGCTATATGCACTATATATCTGGTTACCATGTTCCTTTTTATCTGTACATATTATATACAGAAGCATCTTAGATCCTGCTGCAGAACTACTGGACTGTGTGTATATACCCGAACTGTTGTAGGCTAGAATAATTAGAACCTTATATACCTTTAACTAAAATATACACAACACATTGTTTTACTTTTAAAGAGGGTTGACTCAGGGGTCGGCCACAGCGTTTATTATTCTTATAACTTTTTAATTAATCAAAAATATTACAATTTATTTTGTGTTATGAATTGAACTTTATTACATAAACATAACATAGGTCAATTGAAACCGAACACGCATGCCAGCATGAAACTGGGGGCACGTGGGTAAGAACGAATACCTTTCCCTTTCCATAAGGAGAACGTGTACCTCCACCTACATGTCTCCCTGACCCCCAGCTAACAGAAACAAAGCCTGCTCTATGCCGTCCTGAAGCCCGGAAAGAAAAATATCCAAACCAATGTCATTGAGGTGGGCACCATCAGGGAGCAGTAAACAACGGTTGTCCCCTTCACGTCTGTGTCGTATAAGCCCCCCCCCCCAAAAACGAACAGACCGAGAAATTCTGGTATTCCATAATCTCCTGCCTCTCTCAATAGCAGTGGCATCCCTGGCCCCATGCCAAACCACCCATGGAATGATTTCTGACCAGACCAAAACTATTTCTGGGAAGATTGAGAGGAAGCGTTCCAGATCTGATTGGATAAGAGCGATCAATTCACCCAAGCGAACCGTACACAAGTCATTGCCTCTGACATGTATAACCAGAACAGTAGGCACCAGACGGTGCCTGCTGATTTCCACGACCTCCGGTAAAACCTGCAACCTTTGCAGACCACGATGAACCCTCCAGTAAACTTCCACCTCCAAAAAGCCGATTGAAAGACCACCAGGGCGCGTAGCAGCTCTGTGCTCAACCCAGAAGACGTAAGGATGCCCCAATATCCACACTAACGGTCGGATACCTGGAAAAGAAAGATCAATGTAAAAGCAAATCGGGCCTATCATAACCAGCAAAACAGTCAGAACGCCAACGACCTATACAACGAATCTCGGCGTCCGGAAGGCCTAACTCGCTAGCCATTGTTGCAACCCCAACTAATGTGTATCAAACTCTTTAGGTGGAAAGCCGGCATGCGCTAATACGTTCTTAAAAACCGAAGAAAACAAAACAGTTTACCGTCTACATGGGCCAAGAATTGCATGCCAAGGGAACAAACTCGTAAGTACGAAGAAACCAGAGTAACAAACAGAAAATCGTTCAGGTAATGAGTGACCGAAGTAGAGCCAGCAACGTCACGCAATACCCATTCAAGGAACGAACTAAAAACTTCAAAATAAAAACAAGAAATGGAGCAACCCATAGGCAAACACGTTGTAATAGAAACTCCCATCTAAATAGCAACCTAACAGGTGGAAACAACCTGCATGGATAGGTAACAGGCGAAAAGCAGATTCAACATCCGATTTAGCCAAAAGGGCGCCCCGACCCGCCTTGCAAACCAAATCTACTGCCCTATCAAACGACACGTAAGAAACTGCGGCTAGATCCTTGCTAATGCCATCGTTAACAGAGGAACCCCAGGGGTGAGAGAGATGGTGAATGAGGCAGAACTTGCCAGGCCCCTTTTTGGGGACAACGCCCAAATGGGAAACCCGCAGGTTAAAAAACGGAGGTTCAAGGAATGGAACAGCCATGCGGCCCAGCTCGACCCCCTTCCCCACCTTCTCGCTAAGTACAAAGGGGAACTCCGACACGGCAGAGGCGTTTTTTTCTCACGTGTGGAAAAAAATGCTCACGGGGAAAAGAAGCGACATGCTCTTTCTTCCCGCGATTCCGTCTCTGACCTCGCATTGAAATCAATGGGAGGCAGAGAAAGCGTTTTCCACAGCGTTTTTTGCCTGCGGCGCTAAAATCTTGAAGGAATTTTGAGACAGATTTGTCTGCCTGTAAAAAACTCTGTGTAAACAGGTCCTTATTGTTTTTCATATAGAGAACTGTATGTTTATAATGCCTAAAAATGTAATAAAAAATGTGTTAAAAAAAGATAATTAAAAAATTATCAAAACCACTTGATCCTTTTCTGGCACTCTCAGGTTCCTTTTGGTGCGGTTTTTCATCCGGAATTTCCACACTGGAAAGCAGCTCTGAGGAAAAGAAAAAGTTCATAATTAGCCCATCCCTCTCTTCTGCGCGTAGTTCGGCATCCTAAGATGATGTTGCACACCATGTGACGCTGCAGCCTGTGATTGGCTGCATCGGTCACATGGGATGAAACGTCACCCCAGGAGGCCGGCCTGGAGGAAGAAGGAGAGAGTTCTGGGTAAGTAAGATTTTTTTTTTTTTTCCTGAGTTGCGATTTTTGTGCAGGATCACTGAGATTCCGCCACAAAAGTCACAACAACTCAACTTCCGGTCCCTAAAATCTCAGAATCATTGCGACAAATACCGGAATGTATATTAGCGAGTGTATCACGTACTGCAGGGACTACACTGATAGTACATTTTGGTCTTCACATAAACCCTTTAGGCTACATGCACACTTTGCGCATTTTGCTGTGGAAAATACGCAGCAAAACCGTAGGAAACCGCAAGAAATTTACCGCAATAAAATGCATTTGAAGGTGCGTTTTTTTATCTGTTTTTTGGTCGTTTTTTATATTTTGCTACCTAAATCGCGGCGTTTTCATGCTGCGGACTTTGCTGTGTATTTCTGTAAAACTGCAAGGATACAATTCGCAGGCGGAATCGCAGGATAAATTGACATGCCGCGGTTTCGAAAATAAGCAACGCGGGTCAATTTACGTCCCGAAAAATATCGCAGCGTGCACATGGGATTCCCTTGAATCTCATTGTCTCTGGAACTGTATTACGCTGCGGTTTTGCCGCACGTAATACGCATCATGTACATTGACCCATGTGCATTGAGAATTTTCAAAACTAGAAACAAGTGTAGCAAATCATCAGCTGTGAGAAGTACTTGGACTGATCAGATTTTCATGTTCTGTATGTAAACAAGCATGTTCCCGTTTACTGTCAGCAAGCATAGATCTTGAAAATAGTGAGGAATTGAAAGGACTGATCAGGTTTTAAGGTTCTGTTTGTAAACAAGCAAACTTTTTATTAAAAATTTATTTAACTTTTTGAGATACAGCTGCTTTGTAACCTGTATACAGAGCAGCTGTATCTTCGCTAAATCCTGCTCCCGTCAGGTCTGTGGGACCGACGGGTTGATTGACAGCGGGTCCTGCGTGTCTGACAGTTCATAACTTAGATGTGATCGATTACAGGTGGATCCTCTATGTCAGAGACACGCAGGACCCGCTGTCACTGAACCCGTCAGGTCAATGGAACTGACAGATACTGGTTTCAGCGCTAGATACAACTTCTCTGTATACAGGATACAAAGCAGCTGTATCTCAAAAAGTAAATTTTTTTTTTTTTAATAAGAAGTATATATAGAGTTGCACCAAACATACTGATAGCAATTTATTTTTTTTTTTAAATGTTGCCTTACAAAGGTGTACAGAGCCTTTAAGCTGTGATATACTTAGGTGACCCACAACAAGCTGGACCGGTCATACAACCTTCCATCCCAATCACGTTGCAACAAATTTTTGAAATGATTTGCAACATTTTAAAATGTGGGGGTCACATGACTGGCGTATTGTTTAACCCTATTCAGTTAATTGATGGATGCACGACACAGGTCTAATCCATTAGTCCGTTCAGAGATAATGGTCCCTGGTATAAGAAAAGCAATGTATGGGGGCAGGATTTTAAATGCATGACAATTAGAAAATGGTATGGTTCCCTATTTTATAAATAAATAAACTAATAAAATAAAAATGAAATATCCCTTTAAAATTGGCATAATTTTGCTGCAAGAGAAGTGCCTATCAACCCTTACTTTATAATAGGGCTTTATTACGGTCTACTGAGCTCTCCAAGAATGTGAAACCGACAACGTAACAGGGTCACAAGCGGAAGGAATGACTTGACATGTGATCTCCTCCGACGCATCGGAAAGTGAATAAAGAATACTGTGATGGAGACTCCACTAATGTATAAAAAAAATGGAAAAACAGCAAAAATATTGAAAATGAACCAAAATGATAGTAAGCGATTAAACTACAAAAACATTAAAAACAGCTATAAAATGGGATTCACTTTTTTTTTACATTTATCCTTCCCTCTGTACCTGTACATATATTCAACAAGCATCCAGCCACCCGTCCTGTAAAGAGCCATGCAATATTATTATACTAAATATTTTTGGGTTTCCAAAAATGGAGCTGAAGACCTGGGTACAGACCGGTTGCTAGGAACCAGTTAACAAGGATGTAGTCATTAGACAGTGCAACTATCCATAGCAACAAGACTGTCAAATATCTGGTCATTTTAATCCTGGATTGAGGCTGTGTTGACTGTAGCGGGGGTACATTTAAGGGGTAAGGGGGTTCCCAGTACCCAGAAAATCCCCTCCAGCAATTAGCCAAATAAGTAACATTTTAAAATTGTGTCTTTGTGCCGCAGCTCACTAAATACGAATTTATCCAGCTCCTATTGAATTTGTGTAGGTAAATCCGTATGCAGTGAGCTCCCCCTAGTGGTGGCAGCACACACAAAAAAATGCTATCATTCAAAGTGTGATTAGAAAAAAAATATGGCTGCTATCTTTTCAGGTTGCGTGTGGTATTGCTGCAGAGCCCCATTCACTTCAATCGAGCTGGGTTGCAATACCAGACACAACCCGTGGATAGGTGTAGCGCTGTTTTTAGTTTTTCTAATCCTGGAAAACCCCTTTAATTCTGTGAAGGAGAAGCTCTGTAACAGAAAACATTATCTACAACCCCTATAAAGATATAGTAATAATTTATTCAGGATGGAATTTAGGATTTAGAAGAGAAATTACTAATATAGGCCAGGTGGGTTGTACAGATTAACTCCTTCATTGTCCTAGACCACCGAGGATGTATCCATTAAACTCCTTGGACCACCATAGATAATACCATTAAGGCTGGATTCACACGAGCGTTGCGTTTTTGCGCGCGCAAAAACCATTTGACAGCTGCGTGTGTCATCCGTGTCTGATGCACGGCTGCGTGATTTTCGCGCGGCCGGCATCATAGAGATGAGGCTTGTCGACGCCCGTCACTGTCCAAGGTGCTGAAAGAGCTAAATCTTTCAGCACCCTCGACAGTGAATGCCGAACACAACAGCGAAAAACCTGTAAAAAAAAAGATAAAGTTCCTACTTACCGAGAACTTCCCGGCCATTGCCTTGGTGACGCGTCCTTGGTGACGCGTCCTTGGTGACGCGTCCTTGGTGACGCGCCTCTCTTGACATCGGGCCCCACCTCCCTGGATGACGCGGCAGTCCAAGTGACCGCTGCAGCCTGTGATTGGCTGCAGCCTGTGCTTGGCCTGTGATTGGCTGGAGCTGTCACTTGAACTGAAGTGTCATCCCGGGAGGTCGGACTGCAGGAAGGAGACAGGAGTAATCGGTAAGTTAGAACTTCGGTTTTTTTTACAGGTTCATGTATTTTGGGATCGCAAGTCACTGTCCATGGTGCTGAAACAGTTTAACTCTTTCAGCACCATGCACAGTGAATGTCTCCCGACGTCGCGGACCGGAAATTTTTTGGCCGGGTTCGGCCAAAACGAGTTTGGCCGAACCCGGTGAAGTTAGCTTCGGTTGTCGGGGTTCGCTAATCGCAAAGACACTCCGTTTGGATGTTCGGAAACAGAAAAGCACGTGGTGCTTTTCTGTTTACATTCATCCTTTTGACAGCTGTTTTGCAAACACGCAGTTCGCACGGAAGTGCTTCCGTGTGACATGCGTGGTTTTCACGCACCCATTGACTTCAATGGGTGCGTGATGCGCTGAAAACGCTGAATCAACGGACATGTCGTGAGTTTTTGGCAACGGAGCAACGCTGCGCAAAAAACGCTGCCATGTCTGCACGGCCCCATTGACTAATATAGCTACGGGCAACGCACGTGAAAATCACGCGCGTTGCACGCGCGTATTTTACGTTCGTCTGAATAAAGCCTAACCAGCAGAAATATTAGATTTTCATTTCTAAATCACCCACGATTACCATAGATATTACCATTAACTACTTTGACACTAGTGTGCGCCCTGGAAAGGAAAGAGTTAACACAATTTAGGAGGTTAATTGCCCAAAAAGGCTGGGATTCTACGGGCGTTTTTATTGCGCTTTTATTGCCGTTTTTAATAATTTTTTTATTTGCTTTCTTAATTGGTGTAAAAATGCATTGTAAAAACCGAATGCTCTCTGGGGGGAAAAACGCTGCTTTTTTGTTGCGGGTTTTCCCCCATTGAATTTAATGGGAGGTAACAAATAGCAGATGTTGCTTTTTTTTTTGTAGCGGAAATGCTGTTATTCTGCTGCAAAAAAAGCAACTCTGAGGGTATGTTCACACGCTTAACAAAAAACGTCTGAAAATACGGAGCTGTTTTTCGATGCGTCTTTTACGATCGTACACCGTCGTTTTTCAATACGGCCACATAAAAAACGCCCTGTCTGAACAGAACGCCGTTATTCCCATTGAAATCAATGGGCAGATGTTTGGATAAGTTCTGCTTCCCAACTTTTCGGCAGTTTTTCGCCCGTTTACCGTCCGAAAAACGGCCGAAAATAAGCCGTGTGAACATACACTGATACGGAGAATTATGTGCTTTTTCGTCCAGGCCGGCCTCCTGGGATGACATTTTATCCCATGTGACTGCTGCAGCCAATCATAGACTGCAGCAGTCGCATTGGATAAAGCGTCATCCCATGAAACCGGTCCGCAGGATGTCAGAGGGTAAGTAAGTTTGTTTGTTTTTTTATGTTCTGTTTTCCGCAATTGGTGTGGTTTTTCTACCGGAATTCCCTGCGGCCGCCAGGACAGATACACTGTGTGGTTTTACGCAGCATATCCGCCCTGTGTGAACATACCCTTATAGTGGCGGATGTCACCAAGTGGTTGATGATCACAAGCCCAGATTACTTTTCCTCCACTTCTGGAATCTCATTAAGGATTTTGGAGCAATTCAGAGGCCACAGTTGTGCCCAAAAGTTACGCTTTGATAGGGCATTATAGAGATGCTCTATTCTGAAAGGAACATATCTATTGGAAAGTTCCCATAAAAAAAAACTTTAACGGTAATTAAAGCGCATTAATCGTTCGTACATTTCATATTCGCTCATTTACGGTAACATTTTTATTTGACATCAGTTTATATATAATGGCCAAAAGGCAGAGATCTTAGAATCTAATCCGGGATAGATCACAGTAATTTTATATCATCCAGAAAAACACAGCGGTCTGCATGGTTGCCATCAAATTGTTTTCCTCTGGAGAGCGGTGATTTGCAGTTGCTCGGCGTGAACAAGCCATTTAAGTGGGGTTTTCAAACATCCGTTAAGTCATAAGTGGCAATTTATAATCCACAATGTCAGGTCATTCTGTAGTGGATATAAAACTAGCTGTTATGTCTTGGAAAAGCTGAACCTGATGTATACCAAGGCTTAAATCATCTGACGAAGAAGTTAATAGTATGGTATGGAGTTATAACTTGCTTAAAAAAGCTCCAGTGCTCTGAGCAAATTTTAGTGATAACATGAAAGGAAAGGCACAAACATGTCTAAATAATTGTACTGCCCCCTAAATACAATACAATATCTACTAAAATACTGATCGCTATGTACAAGAATATAACAACTATAATACTGCCCCTATATACAAGAATATAACTACTATAATACTGCCCCTATGTACAAGAATATAACTACTATAATACTGCTCCCTATATACAAGAATATAACTACTATAATACTGCTCCTATATACAAGAATATAACTACTATAATACTGCCTCCTATATACAAGAACATAACTACTATAATACTGCCTCCTACATACAAGAATATAACTACTATAATACTGCTCCTATATACAAGAATATAACTACTATAATACTGCCCCCTATGTACAAGAATATAACTACTATAATACTGCCTCCTATATACAAGAATATAACTACTATAATACTGCCCCTATATACAAGAATATAACTACCATAATACTGCTCCTATATACAAGAATATAACTACTATAATACTGCCCACTATATACAAGAATATAACTACTATAATACTGCTCCTATATACAAGAATATAACTACTATAATACTGCCCCTATATACAAGAATATAACTACTATAATACTGCCTCCTATATACAAGAATATAACTACTATAATACTGCTCCTATATACAAGAATATAACTACTATAATACTGTCCCCTATGTACAAGAATATAACTCCTATAATACTGCTCCTATATACAAGAATATAACTAGAAGAAAAACCAGAGGAGATCCAGCGATAAAGATGTTGATAGGAAAAACTAGGTTTCCACTTTATTGGAATACAAGATAAATGCTTGAAAAAAACACCAGGAGGAAAAGACAAGGTGGTGATATGCGGCAATAGATAGCCTACGCGTTTCAGGCACTGGCTGTGCCCTTAATCATGGCTAAGTCGAGTGATAGGGCCAGTGCAGCCAGTGCCTGAAACGCGTAGGCTATCTATTACCGCATATCACCACCTTGTCTTTTCCTCCTGGTGTTTTTTTCAAGCATTTATCTTGTATTCCAATAAAGTGGAAACCTAGTTTTTCCTATCAACATCTTTATCGCTGGATCTCCTCTGGTTTTTCTTCAATTGCTGCCGTGTGCCGTCGCGGTCGATCCGGGCGACTACAAACACTGGAGTGTTAGATTGGTGAGCTGGAGGTTTCCTCCCATTCCCCTTTTTCCTCTGTTATTTTTAAGAATATAACTACTATAATACTGCTCCTATATACAAGAATATAACTACTATAATACTGCCCCCTATATACAAGAATATAACTACTATAATAGTGCCCCTATATACAAGAATATAACTACTATAATACTGCTCCTATATACAAGAATATAACTACTATAATACTGCCCCCTATATACAAGAATATAACTACTACAATACTGTCCCTATATACAAGAATATAACAACTATAATACTGCCCCCTATGTACAAGAATATAACTACTATAATACTGCCCCCTATGTACAAGAATATAACTACTATAATACTGACCCCTAGGTACAAGTATATAACTACTATAATACTGCCCCTATATACAAGAATATAACTACTATAATACTGCCCCTATATACAAGAATATAACTACTATAATACGGCCCCCTATGTACAAGAATATATCTACTATAATACTGCCCCCTATGTACAAGAATATAACTACTATAATACTGCCTCCTATACACAAGAATATAACTACTATAATACTGCGTCCTATGTACAAGAATATAACTACTATAATACTGCTCCTATATACAAGAATATAACTACTATGATACTGCCGCTATGTACTAGAATATAACTATTATAATACTACCCCCTATATACAAGAATATAACTAATATAATACTGCCCCTATATACAAGAATATAACTACTATAATAATGCCCTCTATGTACAAGAATATAACTACTATAATACTGCACCTATATACAAGAATATAACTACCATAATACTGCCCCTATATACAAGACTATAACTACTATAATACTGCCCCCTATATACAAGAATATACCTACTATAATACTGCCCCTATGTACAAGAATATATCTACTATAATACTGCCCCCTATATACAAGAATATAACTACTATAATACTGCCCTCTATATACAAGAATATAACTACTATAATACTGCCCCTATATACAAGAATATAACTACTATAATACTGCTCCCTATATACAAGAATGTAACTACTATAATACTGCCCCTATATACAAGAATATAACTACTATAATACTGCCCCTATATACAAGAATATAACTACTATAATACTGCCCCTATATACAAGAATATAACTACTATAATACTGCTCCCTATATACAAGAATATAACTACTATAATACTGCTCCTATATACAAGAATATAACTACTATAACACTGCTCCTATATACAGAAATATAACTACTATAATACTGCTCCTATATACAAGAATATAACTACTATAATACTGCCCTCTATATACAAGAATATAACTACTATAATACTGCTCCTATATACAAGAATATAACTACTATAATACTGCCTCCTATATACAAGAATATAACTACTATAATACTGCCCCTATATTCAAGAATATAACTACTATAAAACTGCCCCTATATACAAGAATATAACTACTATAAGGGAAAAGCCCCATGTGGCGGAATTGCTCTGGAATTCCGCTGCGGACACTCCGCAGCGTTAATCTGCAGCGGACCCGTTTCTCCATTGCCTTCCACTTCCTTTTAGTAGGCTTCGTTTAGACGAGGCAGAAAATTCAGCTGCGGAGCATAGGCTGCGGTGCGGAATTTGGTGTCCGCAGCATACAATGGATGTTGCGGACCTGTGGCAGACTGGTTGCGGACTCATTGCGGAAGTTCTCCATTGACTTCAATGGAGATTCTAAATTCCGCAATGAAGTCCACAGGTGTCATGCACATGTTATGTGTGCTGTGGAGCGTATTGGTTTTTTAACATGACATTTCTTCATTCTGGCTGGAACTATGTATTTCTAGGTCTACAGCCAGACTGAGGAAGTCAATGGGGCTCCCGTAATTACAGGTGACTACGTGTGTGCACCCATAATTACGGGTGACTACGTGTGTGCACCCGTAATTACGGGAGCGTTGCTAGGCGACGTCAGTAAATAGTCACTGTCCAAGGTGCTGAAAGAGTTAAGCGATCGGCAGTAACTGTTTCAGCACCCTGGACAGTGACTACCGATCACAATATACATCAACCTGTAAAAAAAATGAAGTTCATACTTACCTAGAACTCCCTTATTCTTTCTCCAGTCCGGCTTCCCAGGATGACGTTTCAGTCTAAGTGACGGCTGCAGCCAATCACAGGCCAATCACAGGCTGCAGCGGTCACATGGACTGCTGCGTCATCCAGGGAGGTCGGGCTGGATGCCGAAAGAGGGACGCGTCACCAAGACAACGGCCGGTAAGTATGAAATTCTTTTACTTTCACTAGGGAAAGTGCTGTCCCTTCTCTCTATCCTGCACTGATAAAGAGAAGGGAAGTACTTTCACCTCAATACGCAACGGCCAGTCCGCATCAATTTACTGCACATTTTGGGCAGATCCGCCACAGAATCTGCAACGCAGATTCTGTGCGGCATTGATGCGAACAGTAGCGGAAGAAAACCGCCACGTGGGGCCATGCCCTAATACTACCCCCTATCTACAAGAATATAACTACTATAATACTGCCTCCTATATACAAGAATATAACTACTATAATATTGCCCCCTATCTTCAAGAATATAACTACTATAATACTGCCTCCTATATACAAGAATATAACTACTATAATACTGCTCCTATATACAGGAATATAACTACTATAATACTGCCTCCTATATACAAGAATATAACTTCTATAATACTGATCGCTATGTACAAGAATATAACTACTATAATACTGCCCCCTATATACAAGAAAATGACTACTACAATACTGCCTCCTATATACAAGAATATAACTACTATAATACTGCTCCTATATACAAGAATATAACTACTATAATACTGCCCCTATGTACAAGAATATATCTACTATAATACTGCCCCCTATATACAAGAATATAACTACTATAATACTGCCCTCTATATACAAGAATATAACTACTATAATACTGCCCCTATATACAAGAATATAACTACTATAATACTGCTCCCTATATACAAGAATGTAACTACTATAATACTGCCCCTATATACAAGAATATAACTACTATAATACTGCCCCTATATACAAGAATATAACTACTATAATACTGCCCCTATATACAAGAATATAACTACTATAATACTGCTCCCTATATACAAGAATATAACTACTATAATACTGCTCCTATATACAAGAATATAACTACTATAACACTGCTCCTATATACAGAAATATAACTACTATAATACTGCTCCTATATACAAGAATATAACTACTATAATACTGCCCTCTATATACAAGAATATAACTACTATAATACTGCTCCTATATACAAGAATATAACTACTATAATACTGCCTCCTATATACAAGAATATAACTACTATAATACTGCCCCTATATTCAAGAATATAACTACTATAAAACTGCCCCTATATACAAGAATATAACTACTATAAGGGAAAAGCCCCATGTGGTGGAATTGCTCTGGAATTCCGCTGCGGACACTCCGCAGCGTTAATCTGCAGCGGACCCGTTTCTCCATTGCCTTCCACTTCCTTTTAGTAGGCTTCGTTTAGACGAGGCAGAAAATTCAGCTGCGGAGCATAGGCTGCGGTGCGGAATTTGGTGTCCGCAGCATACAATGGATGTTGCGGACCTGTGGCAGACTGGTTGCGGACTCATTGCGGAAGTTCTCCATTGACTTCAATGGAGATTCTAAATTCCGCAATGAAGTCCGCAGGTGTCATGCACATGTTATGTGTGCTGTGGAGCGTATTGGTTTTTTAACATGACATTTCTTCATTCTGGCTGGAACTATGTATTTCTAGGTCTACAGCCAGACTGAGGAAGTCAATGGGGCTCCCGTAATTACAGGTGACTACGTGTGTGCACCCATAATTACGGGTGACTACGTGTGTGCACCCGTAATTACGGGAGCGTTGCTAGGCGACGTCAGTAAATAGTCACTGTCCAAGGTGCTGAAAGAGTTAAGCGATCGGCAGTAACTGTTTCAGCACCCTGGACAGTGACTACCGATCACAATATACATCAACCTGTAAAAAAAATGAAGTTCATACTTACCTAGAACTCCCTTATTCTTTCTCCAGTCCGGCTTCCCAGGATGACGTTTCAGTCTAAGTGACGGCTGCAGCCAATCACAGGCCAATCACAGGCTGCAGCGGTCACATGGACTGCTGCGTCATCCAGGGAGGTCGGGCTGGATGCCGAAAGAGGGACGCGTCACCAAGACAACGGCCGGTAAGTATGAAATTCTTTTACTTTCACTAGGGAAAGTGCTGTCCCTTCTCTCTATCCTGCACTGATAAAGAGAAGGGAAGTACTTTCACCTCAATACGCAACGGCCAGTCCGCATCAATTTACTGCACATTTTGGGCAGATCCGCCACAGAATCTGCAACGCAGATTCTGTGCGGCATTGATGCGAACAGTAGCGGAAGAAAACCGCCACGTGGGGCCATGCCCTAATACTACCCCCTATCTACAAGAATATAACTACTATAATACTGCCTCCTATATACAAGAATATAACTACTATAATATTGCCCCCTATCTTCAAGAATATAACTACTATAATACTGCCTCCTATATACAAGAATATAACTACTATAATACTGCTCCTATATACAGGAATATAACTACTATAATACTGCCTCCTATATACAAGAATATAACTTCTATAATACTGATCGCTATGTACAAGAATATAACTACTATAATACTGCCCCCTATATACAAGAAAATGACTACTACAATACTGCCTCCTATATACAAGAATATAACTACTATAATACTGCTCCTATATACAAGAATATAACTACTATAATACTGCTCCTATGTACAAGAATATAATTACTACAATACTGCCTCCTATATACAAGAATATAACTACTATAATACTGCCCCCTATATACAAGAATATAACTACTATAATACTGTCCCTATATACAAGAATATAACTACTATAATACTGCCCCCTATGTACAAAAATATAACTTCTATAATACTGCCCCTATATACAAGAATATAACTAATATAATACTGTCCCTATATACAAGAATATAACTACTATAATAGTGCCCCTATATACAAGAATATAACTACTATAATACTGCTCCTATATACAAGAATATAACAACTATAATACTGCCCCCTATGTACAAGAATATAACTACTATAATACTGCCTCCTATATACAAGAATATAACTACTATAATACTGACCCCTATGTACAAGAATATAACAACTATAATACTGCCCCTATATACAAGAATATAACTACTATAATACTGCTCCTATATACAAGAATATAACTACTATAATACTGCCCCCTATGTACAAGAATATAACTACTATAATACTGCACCTATATACAAGAATATAACTACTATAATACTGCCCCTATATACAAGAATATACCTACTATAATACTGCCCCCTATGTACAAGAATATAACTACTATAATACTGCCCCTATATACAAGAATATAACTACTATAATACTGCTCCTATGTACAAGAATATAACTACTACAATACTGCCTCCTATATACAAAAATATAACTACTATAATACTTCCCCCTATGTACAAGAATATAACTACTATAATACTGCCCCTATATACAAGAATATAACTACTATAATACTGCCCCCTATGTACAAAAATATAACTTCTATAATACTGCCCCTATATACAAGAATATAACTAATATAATACTGTCCCTATATACAAGAATATAACTACTATAATAGTGCCCCTATATACAAGAATATAACTACTATAATACTGCTCCTATATACAAGAATATAACTACTACCGTATAATACTGCCCCTTATGTACAAGAATATAACTACTAGAATACTGACCCCTATGTACAAGAATATAACTACTATGATACTGCCGCTATATACAAGACTATAACTACTATAAGGGTATGTTCACACGAGGGCGTCCGTAACGGCTGAAATTACGGGGATGTTTCAGCCTGAAAACATCCCCGTAATTTCAGCCGTAACGGCATGTGCAGGCGCTTGAACGCCGCGTCAATTACGCCCGTAATTAGCGCTGCTATTCATTGAAGTCAATGAATAACGGCTCCAATTACGGACAAAGAAGTGACAGGTCACTTCTTTGACGCGGGCGTCTATTTACGCGCCGTCATTTGACAGCGGCGCGTAAATATACGCCTCGTGTGAACAGACAAACGTCTGCCCATTGCTTTCAATGGGCAGATGTTTGTCAGCGCTATTGAGGCGCTATTTTCGGGCGTAATTCGGGGCAATAACGCCCGATTTACGTCCGTAAATAGGCCGTGTGAACATACCCTTAATACTGCCCCTATAAACAAGAATATACCTACTATAATACTGCCCCCTATGTACTAGAATATAACTACTTTAATACTGCCCCTATATACAAGAATACAAGTACTATAATACTGCCCCCTATCCACAAGAATATAACTACTATAATACTGCCTCCTATATACAAGAATATAACTACTATAATGCTGCTCCTATATACAGGAATATAACTACTATAATACTGCCTCCTATATACGAGAATATAACTACTATAATACTGATCGCTATGTACAAGAATATAACTACTATAATACTGCCCCCTATATACAAGAATATAACTACTATAATACTGCCCCCTATCTACAAGAATATAACTACTAGAATACTGCTCCTATATACAAGAATATAACTACTATAATACTGCTCCCTATATACAAGAATATAACTACTATAATACTCTCCCCTATGTACAAGAATATAACTACTAGAATACTGCTCCTATATACAAGAATATAACTACTATAATACTGCTCCTATATACAAGAATATAACTACTATAATACTGCCGCTGACATCTATGCGAGCATGCTTCCGTGGAGTACAGCAGAATACCTGCTGCTGAACTAAATATCGCTGGCATCCCTGGCCAGAGTGACCAAGCTACAGACCCCTGATGATGAGTATTGAAACGCGTTGGGTCGGTTGTGAATAGGAATTTTTTAGCATTGGGAACACTAGCATTGTTTGTATACCTCAACACTAGGAGCTTCCGGTGCGGTTATCACAGACTCTAGTGTGAATTAGGGTCAAGACTATTGTTATGCCCATTTTTCAAATGCTGATTCCGTATTGATATTCTTGTTGAACACTGAGCTATAGGAGGTTCACAATTGAATTAGAACTCAGAGTTTATTATTTAATACGTTTTTATACACACGGTGGGGCTTTTTCACAGTGGTGATTGTACCCCTGTTTTTAGAGAGTTATAAATAAATTTTATATTTTACTCATATATCACACCAGTGAATCCTTTAAAATTGTTATGTTGTGGGAGCACAATTGAATGTATCTTTGAAATACAGTGAATTCATACAAATTATACAGTTCTTTATATAGTACATTTCATCTGGGTATGGCAGCCTTTGCACTCTCTGATTTGAGTACAGAGGGATGGATGAGTGAAGCAAAAAGTGTCTTCTCTGAGTGTGAACTGGTGTATACAACGCAGGGTGTGTCCCTGAAATCCTCTTTTAAAAACCTGACTAGACTACACAAGGATTATACAAGGAGTTGGTGGGAGATCCAGAGTCTGGAGAACTATCTCAAGAATAAAATAGTACCTAGAGGCCTAAGAATACCTATTGCCCCTGCTTCCAGATTAAAAACATCTAATATAAAAGAGAGGTGGGAACAGGAGATCACAGGGAGTTCACTGAGACTAATGCAAATTTTGGTTGAGGAAGAGAAAATCCAGTTTGATCACATTAGTGCTGAAAATTCACTGAAGTGATAAATGAGTAAAATGTATAATTTTTATTTCATAGCTATCTAAAAACAGGGGTACAATCACCACTGTGAAAAGCCCAACCGTGTATTTAAAAACGTATTAAACAGAATACTCCCAGTCCTAGTTCGTTTGCGAACCCTTAATGACTGGGTATGTAAACAGAGATATCAAAATATGGAATCAGCGTATAACATTGGTAAAGCAGTGGTTTGGACCCTCGTTCACACAGGAGCCTGCGTTAACCGCACCAGATTCTCCCAATGTACAGATGCACAACAATGCCCCTGCCCCCTACGCAAAATTCCCTCACTTCACCCGACCCTACGCGTTTCTATACTTATCATCAGGGGTCTGTCAGTCTGGCCAGGATGCCAGCGATATATCTTCAGCAGCAGATATTCTACTGCACAACACGGAAGCATGCACGCATAGATGTCAGCGGCATGCTTCACTCTGGGACTCTGAGTCACTATGAACTGAATACTCCGCCCCCTGGCTCCGGCAGCATACATCAAACAGCCAATCACACTGGCCCAGCACATCCATGATGCTAAACCATGTGACTCCCGGCTGTCAGCTGACATACCCGGAAGTAACAATGTAAACAACACAGAGCATGCGGACTCAATGGGAGGCTGTAGAAGTATCTATTTACTACACAAAGCCTCATGCTATTCAAGGATGGAGTATAACACTATAAGGTTGGATATATGTTGCGGATCAGCTCAGGGCCGCAATTGGACTACCACGATAGGAGCACCTACCCTGAAAATACATAATATATGGATAGAAGAACGACGTAATTGTAAACCTCACTTAAAACATTTGACACACTCCTGGACTCAATTGCCATACCTGCTACTTATTGATTGATATATTACAAGTGACTACACTGGGACTAGGAATGCATTACCATACCCCCACCCAGAGGACCAAAAAAGCCCTATGACTTGATATGGATAGTATATTAAATAAAACAGGTATAATTTGTTTGCTCGTTTAAACCTTCAGGATGTACGCAAGCCAGTCTGTAGATCCATTGGGCCTCTTTACGCAGAATGAGGTTATCCCAATCCCCTCCCCGTTCAGGAGGACGTACCAATTCAATTGCCTGAAATTTTAAACATTCTGCCCTGCCTTGATGTTTTGCATGCACATGTTTTGATATGGAAGTATCTCTTTCATTTGTAACATCTCCAACATGTTCCCTAATCCGGCGCCGAAACTGCCGTATCGTCTTGCCCACGTAATTCAGTGGGCACGGACATGTGATTAAATAGACAACTCCAGACGTTTTGCAGTTCACAAAATCTCGGATATTGTGTTATCTGATCCGCCAATTTCACAATGGCCTTCAGTCACGTTCCGTAGAGCTAAAAACATCAGGGATAGGGTGATGCAGAGCTGTTTTGATCCAATAATCCAAAAGGGTACTTGGTTAGACAGGCAGATACCGGGTACACACAGATGTGGTAGTTGTAGAGCCTGTGATTTCATTCAAAGTGGAAAAAAATTCAAAAGTGTTACCACCAAGGTTGAGTATGATATCCGAGATTTTGTGAACTGCAAAACGGCTGGAGTTGTCTATTTAATCACATGTCCGTGCCCACTGAATTACGTGGGCAAGACGATACGGCAGTTTCGGCGCCGGATTAGGGAACATGTTGGAGATGTTACAAATGAAAGAGATACTTCCATATCAAAACATGTGCATGCAAAACATCAAGGCAGGGCAGAATGTTTAAAATTTCAGGCAATTGAATTGGTACGTCCTCCTAAACGGGGAGGGGATTGGGATAACCTCATTCTGCGTAAAGAGGTCCAATGGATCTACAGACTGGCTTGCGTACATCCTGAAGGTTTAAACGAGCAAACAAATTATACCTGTTTTATTTAATATACTATCCATATCAAGTCATAGGGCTTTTTTGGTCCTCTGGGTGGGGGTATGGTAATGCATTCCTAGTCCCAGTGTAGTCACTTGTAATATATCAATCAATAAGTAGCAGGTATGGCAATTGAGTCCAGGAGTGTGTCAAATGTTTTAAGTGAGGTTTACAATTACATCGTTCTTCTATCCATATATTATGTATTTTCAGGGTAGGTGCTCCTATCGTGGTAGTCCAATTGCGGCCCAGAGCTGATCCGCAACATATATCCAACCTTATAGTGTTATACTCCATCCTTGAATAGCATGAGGCTTTGTGTAGTAAATAGATACTTCTACAGCCTCCCATTGAGTCCGCATGCTCTGTGTTGTTTACATTGTTACTTCCGGGTATGTCAGCTGACAGCCGGGAGTCACATGGTTTAGCATCATGGATGTGCTGGGCCAGTGTGATTGGCTGTTTGATGTATGCTGCCGGAGCCAGGGGGCGGAGTATTCAGTTCATAGTGACTCAGAGTCCCAGAGTGAAGCATGCCGCTGACATCTATGCGTGCATGCTTCCGTGTTGTGCAGTAGAATATCTGCTGCTGAAGATATATCGCTGGCATCCTGGCCAGACTGACAGATCCCTGATGATAAGTATAGAAACGCGTAGGGTCGGGTGAAGTGAGGGAATTTTGCGTAGGGGGCAGTGGCATTGTTGTGCATCTGTACATTGGGAGAATCTGGTGCGGTTAACGCAGGCTCCTGTGTGAACGAGGGTCCAAACCACTGCTTTACCAATGTTATACGCTGATTCCATATTTTGATATCTCTGTTTACATACCCAGTCATTAAGGGTTCGCAAACGAACTAGGACTGGGAGTATTCTGTTTAATACGTTTTTAAATACACGGTTGGGCTTTTCACAGTGGTGATTGTACCCCTGTTTTTAGATAGCTATGAAATAAAAATTATACATTTTACTCATTTATCACTTCAGTGAATTTTCAAATGTTCATATTTGTAGAAAGTACAATATATATCGTTAAAATACAGTGAATTATCACATTAGTGCTGACCTTAAAAAAGAAATTGAGACGGCTAAGACTCTGGTCGATACCCCTGGCTTTGAGAAAAAAGATAAAATCCTACAACAAACTCTAGAGAGGTTTACCAATCATTTAAAAGAGCGTAAGCACTTTCAGTTTCAGAGAGATTTGCAGGAATTTAGGGAGAAAAAAGCTTACGATTTTGTCAACGAACAGCAACAACAACACCAACAACCCAATAGGGGACCAAGAGACTCTGACCCATCTACATCTGAGAGTGAGACAACAGACTCTGAAAGAGTGGGTCCTTTCTTTGGGACGGGTGGTGTTAGACAGAGATTTAGGGGCGGTGCTAGAGGCAGGAGTAGAGGTAGGGCCAGAGCCTCTTCCAATAGTGGCAATAATTTTTTAGCCAACAATCCCCCCATTTCCCGCTACATGCTAAGGGGACAAAAGGATTAGTGAAGGGAATAGATACAGATACAGATAAGTTACAAATCATCAATTTATCTGAGTATAATCTTCGCGCATCCGAGACTATGTTATTAGAGAAGGGGCTTTCATTTGTCCCCACAGTGAGGTTTGATTCATTCACCTGGATAAAGGACTTAAATTTGTTTGCTCGTAAACTCAAATGGATTAAATTTTTTAAACATCATAATAGAAAAAAATGTATGGAGATGGGTTTAGAGATATCCGACCTGGAAGGCCTTGAGGCCTTGGAGGGGCTATTGGAGGAGTCAAGTAGAGCCCCAGGACAAGGCCCGTTTACTAATTTAAAGACTAAGAGTAGGAAGCTGCCACCAATAGGAGATTTCATTAATGTAGACTTATTTGTTGACATGGTGGGAGAGGAGATTAAACTATTGAGTCAGGATATGAGGGGTATTGACAACAATTTGTCTAGGTCTGAATGGCTAGCCCTAACCACATTGGAGAAAAAACAAAATATTGTTCTGAAAGCATCCGATAAGGGTGGGAACATTGTGGTTATGAGCAGGGAAGACTACAAAAAAATGTGTGAGGACATTTTGCTCAATCCTGACTGTTATACCATCTTAAAGGATAATCCCACAGCACTATTCAAAAAGGAGCTTTTGGGCATTCTGGGTGATGCAAAAAGCAGGTCCTTGATCAGTGCTAGTGAATTTAATTTCCTATTTCCACAATTTCCCATCATGGCATGTTTTTATAGTCTGCCCAAAATCCACAAAGGGTATACCCCCTTACGCGGCAGACCTATTGTTTCAGGCATAAACAATCTAACTCAAAATGTAAGCACTTATATTGATCAGGTGCTGCGTCCGTTTGTACTGGGTTTAACATCATATGTACGTGATACCATGGATGTTCTGAAACAAATTGAAGGTATCTGTTAGGGATCTGCCAGGTACTTCATCTAGCTATACTCCTGGGATTAATCAATCCACACCTGAGGCCAGACCTGCTCGACTGACACCATCTCCCACCAACCAGGGTGGCAGGCTCAGGAGTGGGAGAGCCTATCGCGGCCTGGTCTCTCGGAGTTAGCTCCGCCCCCTGCCCTTTATTACCTGCCCCGTGCTCTCCCTCAGTGCTTGTAATTCTTTTGGATTCCTGGCCCCACTGCTGCTTGCTCCAGCCTGCTTCTGCCGTGCTTCTGCCTTGCTGCAGTTCTGCTTGACCTGCTTGCTTGCCCTGGCTTGCTTCTGTCTCCGTGCCTGCTCGGGTGTACTCACTTCGTCCTGGTCCTGACTGTTCGTTAGCCGCCCCGTTTCCTCGTGGCGTTCCGTGGCTACTGCCCCTTCCCTTGCGTGTTCCCTGTTTGTCTTCCTGTGCACTTAGCCAGCGTAGGGACCGCCGCCCAGTTGTACCTCGTCGCCTAGGGCGGGTCGTTGCAAGTAGGCAGGGACAGGGCGGTGGGTAGATTAGGGCTCACTTTCCCTTCACCTCCTTCCTGCCATTACATAATTACAAGCCCATACCTAGTCTACCATTTCTCCTACGCTGACGCTATCATGGACCCCCTTGAGACCCTGACCCAGCAGATGCAGGGCCTCTCCCTACAGGTCCAGGCCCTGGCCCAAAGGGTCAATCAGGGTGACGCTGCTTTAGTAGTACCCCTCACCTCACCTCTAGAACCCGACCTCAAGTTACCTGACCGGTTTTCAGGGGACCGTAAGACGTTTCTCTCCTTCCGGGAGAGTTGCAGACTGTATTTCCGCCTAAAGCCCCACTCCTCAGGTTCCGAGAACCAGCGGGTGGGTATCATCATATCCCGACTCCAGGAAGGGCCCCAAGAGTGGGCCTTCTCCTTGGCTCCTGACGCCCCTGAACTTTCCTCTGTTGATCGTTTTTTCTCTGCCCTCGGACTCATTTACGACGAGACTGACAGGACTGCTTTAGCCGAGAGTCAGCTGGTGACCTTACGTCAGGGTAGGAGACCGGTTGAGGAATACTGTTCTGATTTTAGGAAGTGGTGCGTAGCTTCTCAGTGGAACGATCCGGCCCTAAGGTGCCAGTTTAGGTTAGGATTATCTGACGCCCTGAAGGATCTGCTGGTTAGCTACCCCTCGCCTGACTCCCTTGACCAGGTTATGGCCCTAGCAGTACGACTTGACCGACGTCTCAGGGAACGTCAGCTAGAACGCTTCAGTGTGCTCCCCTCTGACTTTTCTGCGATTCCCCCCGAGGTCCCGTCTCCTCGCCCCTCCACGGAGGACTCGGAGGTACCTATGCAACTCGGGGCCTCCATGTCCCCTCGACAACGTAGAGAGTTTCGCAGAATGAATGGTCTCTGCTTCTACTGTGGGGACGACAAGCATCTACTGAACACCTGCCCCAGGCGCAAGAATAAGAAGCCGGAAAACTTCCGCGCCTAAGTGATCATCGGGGAGGTCACTTGGGCGCACAGGTATTTCCCGTTAATGTGAAACGCAATAAAATTTTGCTTCCCTTTCAGGTCTCGTTTGCTGGCCGGTCTGCCACGGGCAGTGCTTTCGTGGATTCTGGCTCATCTGCTAATATCATGTCTGTGGATTTTGCTATGTCTCTAAAGATGCCTTGTATTGATTTACCTTATCCCATCCCTGTAGTAGGAATCGACTCAACCCCCCTTGCTAATGGTTATTTTACTCAGCATACTCCTGTTTTTGAACTCCTGGTTGGCTCCATGCATTTGGAGCAGTGCTCTGTACTGGTGATGCAGGGATTATCGTCTGATCTGGTATTAGGTCTTCCCTGGTTGCAGTTGCATAATCCCACGTTTGATTGGAATACTGGGGATCTCACCAAATGGGGTAATGAATGTCTTATGTCATGTCTTTCTGTTAACTCTATTTCTCCCCGGGAGGAGGTAAACACGCTTCCTGAGTTTGTTCAGGACTTCGCCGATGTGTTTTCTAAGGAGGCCTCCGAGGTGTTGCCCCCCCATAGAGATTACGATTGCGCTATCGATTTGGTGCCTGGTGCCAAGCTTCCTAAGGGTAGGATATTTAATCTTTCATGTCCTGAACGTGAAGCGATGAGGGTGTATATCCAAGAATGCCTGGCCAAGGGTTTCATTCGCCCCTCGACTTCTCCTGTAGGTGCTGGCTTCTTCTTCGTGGGGAAGAAGGATGGTGGTCTTAGGCCGTGCATTGATTATCGTAACCTGAATAAGGTCACCGTAAGGAACCAGTACCCACTTCCTTTGATTCCGGATCTTTTTAATCAGGTTCAGGGAGCCCAATGGTTTTCTAAGTTCGATCTACGGGGGGCATATAACCTTATCCGCATCAAAGAGGGGGATGAGTGGAAAACTGCGTTCAACACACCCGAGGGTCATTTCGAATACCTGGTCATGCCCTTTGGGTTGTGTAATGCCCCTGCTGTCTTCCAGAATTTTATTAATGAAATCCTGAGAGAGTACCTGGGTAATTTTCTTGTTGTGTACCTTGATGACATACTGGTGTTTTCCAAGGACTGGTCCTCCCACGTGGAGCATGTCAGGAAGGTGCTCCAGGTCCTTCGGGAAAATAATCTGTTTGCTAAGACTGAAAAATGTGTCTTTGGGGTACAGGAGATACCATTTTTAGGGCAAATCCTCACTCCTCATGAATTCCGCATGGACCCTGCCAAGGTTCAAGCTGTGGCGGAATGGGTCCAACCTGCCTCCCTTAAGGCGTTACAGTGTTTTTTAGGGTTCGCCAACTATTACAGGAGATTTATTGCCAACTTCTCGGTCGTCGCTAAGCCTCTTACGGACCTTACCCGCAAGGGTGCCGATGTCCTCCATTGGCCCCATGAGGCCGTCCAGGCCTTTGAGACTCTCAAGAAGTGCTTTATCTCGGCCCCCGTGCTGATTCAGCCCAACCAAGAGGAGCCATTTATTGTGGAGGTTGACGCTTCCGAGGTGGGAGTAGGGGCCGTCTTGTCCCAGGGTACCAGCTCCCTCACCCATCTCCGCCCCTGTGCTTACTTCTCTAGGAAGTTTTCGCCCACGGAGAGTAACTATGATATTGGTAACCGCGAACTTCTAGCCATTAAATGGGCTTTTGAGGAGTGGCGGCACTTCCTGGAAGGGGCCAGACACCAGGTAACGGTCCTTACGGATCACAAGAATCTGGTTTTCCTAGAATCGGCCCGGAGGCTTAATCCTAGACAAGCTCGGTGGGCACTATTCTTTACCAGATTTAATTTCTTGGTTACCTATAGGGCTGGGTCCAAGAATATTAAGGCTGACGCTCTGTCACGTAGTTTCATGGCCAATCCTCCTTCCGAGAAGGATCCCGCTTGTATTTTACCCCCTGGTATAATCGTCTCTGCCACGGATTCTGATTTAGCTTCTGATATCGCGGCTGATCAGGGTGCAGCTCCCGGGAACGTCCCTGGGGACAAACTGTTTGTTCCCCTGCAATACCGACTGAGGGTACTCAGGGAAAACCATGACTCCGCTCTATCTGGTCATCCTGGCATCTTGGGCACCAAACACCTCATTACCAGAAACTATTGGTGGCCTGGGTTGCCTAAAGATGTTAGGGCTTACGTCGCTGCTTGTGAGGTTTGCGCTGGGTCCAAAACCCCTAGGTCCCGACCTGCGGGCCTACTACGTTCCTTGCCCATTCCCCAGAGACCTTGGACCCATATCTCCATGGATTTTATCACCGATTTGCCTCCATCTCAGGGCAAGTCGGTGGTGTGGGTGGTAGTCGACCGCTTCAGCAAGATGTGCCACTTTGTGCCCCTTAAGAAGCTACCTAACGCCAAGACGTTAGCTTCTTTGTTTGTGAAACACATCCTGCGTCTCCATGGGCCCCCGGTCAATATCGTTTCTGACAGAGGGGTACAATTTGTTTCCTTATTTTGGAGAGCTTTTTGTAAAAAGTTGGAGATTGATCTGTCCTTCTCCTCCGCCTTCCATCCCGAAACTAATGGCCAAACGGAAAGGACCAACCAATCCCTGGAACAATATTTAAGGTGTTTCATCTCTGACTGTCAATTCGATTGGGTCTCATTCCTTCCCCTTGCTGAATTTTCCCTGAATAACCGGGTCAGTAACTCGTCAGGGGTCTCCCCGTTTTTCTGTAATTTCGGGTTTAACCCAAGGTTCTCCTCCGTCTCCCCTGGTTGTTCCAATAATCCTGAGGCAGAGGAGGTTCATCGGGAACTGTGCACTGTCTGGGCCCAGGTTCAGAAGAACCTAGAGGCGTCCCAGAGCGCACAAAAGATTCAGGCGGATAGTAGACGTTCTGCTAACCCCCGGTTTGTCGTCGGGGATTTGGTCTGGTTGTCGTCCAGGAACTTGCGCCTTAAGGTCCCGTCCAGGAAGTTTGCTCCCCGATTTATTGGACCTTATAAGATCATTGAAGTCCTCAACCCTGTATCCTTCCGTCTGGAGCTCCCCCCATCCTTTCGCATACATGACGTCTTCCATGCCTCCCTCCTTAAACGCTGCTCCCCGTCCTGGTCCCCCTCGAGGATACCTCCTGTTCCCGTTCTCACCCCTGAGGGGGTGGAATTCGAGGTGGCCAAGATTATGGACAGTAGGATGGTCCAGGGCTCCCTCCAGTACCTGGTCCATTGGAGAGGATACGGGCCGGAGGAGAGGACTTGGGTACCTGCCCGTGATGTTCACGCTGGGGTATTGATCAGGAGGTTCCACCTCCTCTTCCCCACTAAACCGGGTCCCCTTAGTAAGGGTCCGGTGGCCCCTCATAAAAGGGGGAGTACTGTTAGGGATCTGCCAGGTACTTCATCTAGCTATACTCCTGGGATTAATCAATCCACACCTGAGGCCAGACCTGCTCGACTGACACCATCTCCCACCAACCAGGGTGGCAGGCTCAGGAGTGGGAGAGCCTATCGCGGCCTGGTCTCTCGGAGTTAGCTCCGCCCCCTGCCCTTTATTACCTGCCCCGTGCTCTCCCTCAGTGCTTGTAATTCTTTTGGATTCCTGGCCCCACTGCTGCTTGCTCCAGCCTGCTTCTGCCGTGCTTCTGCCTTGCTGCAGTTCTGCTTGACCTGCTTGCTTGCCCTGGCTTGCTTCTGTCTCCGTGCCTGCTCGGGTGTACTCACTTCGTCCTGGTCCTGACTGTTCGTTCGCCGCCCCGTTTCCTCGTGGCGTTCCGTGGCTACTGCCCCTTCCCTTGCGTGTTCCCTGTTTGTCTTCCTGTGCACTTAGCCAGCGTAGGGACCGCCGCCCAGTTGTACCTCGTCGCCTAGGGCGGGTCGTTGCAAGTAGGCAGGGACAGGGCGGTGGGTAGATTAGGGCTCCCTTTCCCTTCACCTCCTTCCTGCCATTACAGTATCACTTTGGAACACAGTACCTTTCTGGCTAGTCTGGATGTAGAGGCATTGTATTCCTCCATTCCACACAAACTTGGCTGTGAAGCGGTAGAGTACTTCTTGAGATCTAGAGGTACTCAATTTGTGGCTCATAACCAGCTAGTTCTGCAGTTATTACATTTTGTGCTGGAGACAAATTTATTTATCTTTGAAGACAGGATTTTTCACCAGCAATGTGGTACTGCAATGGGAAGTCCAACTGCTCCCACCTATGCACCCAATGGGAACACTAGCATTGTTTGTATACCTCAACACTAGGAGCTTCCGGTGCGGTTATCACGGACTCTAGTGTGAATTAGGGTCAAGACTATTGTTATGCCCATTTTTCAAATGCTGATTCCGTATTGATATTCTTGTTGAACACTGAGCTATAGTAGGTTCACAATTGAATTAGAACTCAGAGTTTATTATTTAATACGTTTTTATACACACGGTGGGGCTTTTTCACAGTGGTGATTGTACCCCTGTTTTTAGAGAGTTATAAATAAATGTTATATTTTACTCATATATCACACCAGTGAATCCTTTAAAATTGTTATGTTGTGGGAGCACAATTGAATGTATCTTTGAAATACAGTGAATTCATACTATAATACTGCCCCCTATGTACAAGGCTATAACTATTATAATACTGCCCCCTATATACAAGAATATAACTACTATAATACTGCCTCCTATATACAAGAATATAACTACTATAATACTCTCCCTATATACAAGAATATAACTACTATAATACTGCTCCTATATACAAGAATATAACTACTATAATACTGCCCTCTATGTACAAGGCAATAACTATTATAATACTGCCCCCTATATACAAGAATATAACTACTATAATAGTGCCCCCTATATACAAGAATATAAATATTATAATACTGCTCCTATATACAAGAATATAACTATTATAATACTGCCCCTATATACAAGAATATAACTACTATAATACTATAACTATTATAATACTGCCCCTATGTACAAGAATATAACTACTATAATACTTCTCCCTATATACATGAATATATCTAATATAATACTGCCCCTATATACAAGAATATAACTACTATAATACTGCCTCCTATATACAAGAATATAACTACAATAATACGGTCTCCTATATGCAAGAATATAACTACTATAATACTGCCCCTATATACAAGAATATAACTACTATAATACTGCTCCTATGTACAAGAATATAACAACTATAATACTGCCCCTATATACAAGAATATAACTACTATAATACTGCCCCCTATATACAAGAATATAACTACTATAATACTGCTCCTATATACAAGCATATAATTACTATAATACTGCCGCTATATACAAGAATATAACTACTATAATACTGCTCCTATATACAAGAATATAACTACTATAATACTGCTCCTATATACAAGAATATAACTACTATAATACTGCCCTCTATATACAAGAATATAACTACTATAATACTGCTCCTATATACAAGAATATAACTACTATAATACTGCTCCTATATACAAGAATATAACTACTATAATACTGTCTCCTATATACAACAATATAACTACTATAATACTGCCCCTATGTACAAGAATATAACTACTATAATACTGCTCCTATGTACAAGAATATAACAACTATAATACTGCCCCTATATACAAGAATATAACTACTATAATACTGCCCCCTATATACAAGAATATAACTACTATGATACTGCCCCTATATACAAGAATATAACTACTATAATACTGCCCCTATATACTAGAATATAACTACTATAATACTGCTCCTATATACAAGAATATAACTACTATAATACTGCTCCTATATACAAGAATATAACTACTATAATACTGCTCCTATATACAAGAATATAACTACTATAATACTGCCCCCTATATACAAGAATATAACTACTATAATACTGCTCCTATATACAAGAATATAACTACTATAATACTGCCCCCTATGTACAAGAATATAACTACTATAATACTGCTCCTATATACAAGAATATAACTACTATAATACTGCCCCCTATGTATAAGAATACAAAGCTGGTTTTAGATAGGCAGATATGTGCCGATAACGAGCGCATGCGCTGATATCAACATGTCGATTGGCGCTCGATTAAAGGTCCTTTACACGGGCCAATGTAAAATGTTTGGGGACGACGATCGTTAATACAAATGCTTGGTCCCCACCCTTTTTACATAATGTCGCCAGCACATCCCCTGTTGACACGGGGAGATGCGCTGCCAGCAACAATGATTTTCAGGGCACCATAAAAAACGCACAGGGCAGTGATCGGGAACGAGCGTTAGTACGAATGCTCATTCAAACGATGATTGGCCTATGCCTTCACTTATATAATACTGCCCCCTACGTGTTTGATTTGGGAGCTTTGCAGATAAGAGATTGCTTTATCTGATTTGCTCTGTACATGTTTTAATGTATCATATTTAAGTAATATTTTATTTTATGTTAATCTAGATTTTCATGTGAGTTTATTTTCCCTCAGGTGGCGCCGGAGGTTTAGTGTAATCCCCCGGCGCCACCTGATTGTTTATTTGTAGAGTGATTGACGTACATGAACAATCCTTGCTGACCTTCGTTAAATCTCTTTTGGTGACAGAAAAAAAAAATCTATTTGGAAGAACATAAAATAAGTAATAAAAAAGCAGTGTGAATGCCCATAAATATACTAAATCTCTCTGGCCTTCGGTTCGGTAACAGGACGTTTGGTGCATCTCCCTGATTGCCGCAGTTAGTTGGCATGGCAACTATATGAACAATTCCTGATCTGTCAGCCGCAGTGGAAAAAATACAATTCTAGGTGTGATATCTACTGGCATTTCAAAATAAAAGCCTATAATTGGGTTGGAAGAAAAAAAAAGACAAAAAAATGAATATGGGAAAAAAAAGAAAAAAAAAAGAAAAATTTCAAATTCTGAATCTAAAAAGTAACATAAATATTTTAATAATTTATGTCATTTTTGGGAAGACAGGCTGATATATTTCCAATGGCATTATGGGTAATTAGAATAGCGGTATTTACATAAAGTCATGTCTGTCAGAGGTCTAGTGTCAAAATCTTTCCAGAAAAATTATTCATTAATTGCTATATAATGAAGATAATACGTTTTCCTAAAAAAAAAATATCTGTTATTACATGTTTCAGATTTTTTTAATTTGTCTTAATTTATATATATATATATATATATATATATATATATATATATAGAGAGAGAGAGAGAGCTGCCACCTCTCCTTAAATGTCTGTTTTAGTGAATAATTGTATTTTCCAGGAAATAGTTCTGTAATACTTTTTTTTAGAACTCTACGTTAAGCTATTCCTCTGTTGTTACTCTTAGAAATGTATGAATAAACTGACAACTGGGTGTTACCAGTTGGGGGTGTGTCCCTACACAGACTGACACTGTCCAATCAGTGCTGACAGAGTGAGACTGTGGAGGGACACTCCCCTTTGACAAGGAATGGTAACACCCAGTTGTCAATTTATTCACACATTTCTAGAAGGAATAACAGAGGGACGGCACAACGCAAAGTTCTCAGAAAATATGTTCCAGAATAGTTATTTCATGGGGAAAACAATTATTTACAAAAATAGATATGTCAGGATAGGTTACAGGTTCTCTTTAAATGTGGCTAGCCCAAATTCACATATAGTTTTTGCTGCTTTTCCGCACACAGATTTTGTTTCAAGTCTTAATGCCATGTGTAAACATACCCTTATTAGGGGCTATGCTCTACCATTGACATCTATTAAAAGTGTCATCGCCTGTCAGTGCCATCTTGCCACCTACCAGTCTGTCACGTTGGGTTCGTGGACCCACTGGGCCGTACCGCCTTGCTGGTATGGCAGCTGGCCAACAGGGCACAGATTACAGTCTATAGTTCGTATGGGGTACCTGTGGCAGCTCGGACAGTAGCAAGGCAGGCTCGGCTGGGACTAGGCAGCAGGTAGACGTCAGGCGTGGTGAAGCAGGACAGGCGTGGAATACAGGACAGCACGACTTTGGCTCAGCAAGGCACTCGACCAGGATAGCACGGGATACAGGTTACAGGATACAGGAACAGGGAACACGGAAACACTAGGAGACCATTTGCATAGACAAACTTAGGGTATGACAACAACGCTCAGGCGTGGGTGGAAGGGGCTGGTCCCTTCTTATAGTCCAGGGTGCTATGGGCTAATTAACATAAAAGTCTGGTGCACGCGCTGCCCCTTTAAGAGCGGGCACGAGCGTGCATGCGCACCCTACGAGATCCGGCCAAGGTGAGCGGAAGTGAGCGCTGGCGTCTCCTGAGGAGGAGACTGGGGCCAGCGCTCGCAGATCCATGGCTGCGGGCATCAGGAGGTAAGTGAGCCTGACGGCCCGCGGCAATGGGCATGACACAGTCTTTAAGGCTTCATGGTCATGGCAGAGCTGTGTACATGGAGCTTGTATAGTGGCACCTTAAGTAGGCACTCAATGCACCGCCATATGATGCGCTGTATGGCATCGTATTATGAAGAATTGCTTCTAGGGTAGAATAAATCCGTAATAATAATCTTCTTATATATATTTTCGAAAGTTTGCTTGAAGACCGATTTTTCATTGGTTTAAAATCAGGGACTAGGCTCCGCCCCCTATTGATGACATGGCAGCAACGTACATCATTCCTCACTGAATTGCCTAACACAGCAGCACTGCGATGTTGGCCACAGCGGGTTTACACAGAGGCAGCACAGTTGTCCTGTCTTGAATAATTGAGGGACTAAAATGATTGGAGAAGCAATGAGTAAGTAAAAGAAGTTCATACGTGCCGTTGTCTTGGTGACGCGTCCCTCTTGACATCCAGTCCGACCTCCCTGGATGATGCGGCAGTCCATGTGACCGCTGCAGCCTGTGATTGGCCTGTGATTGGCTGCAGCGGTCACATGGGATGAAAAGTCATCCCGGGAGGCCGGACTGGAGGAAGAAGCAGGTAAGTTAACTTTTAATACTCTAATTATTATGCGGGTCGCGCTCCCATATAAAGTCCTATAGACATGTCCTATCTTTTGTGGACCCTTTCTACGGCACGGACACCTTCCTTCAAATATACAGGAAGGTGTCCATGGGCAATAGAAGTGAATGTGTCCGTAATTACGGACAAATTCTACGGTCGTTTGCATGGGGCCTTTAACACATAATTGGGTATTTAAATAGTGAGCTTTTACTCTATCTATACCGTAAGTCAACCTCCCGAGCAACGCCGGGTATACTAGCTAGTTATTTATAGAGCGCCATCATATTCCGCAGCACTTTATAATTTGGAGGGAACATGTACAGACAATATCAGACATTACATAGCGACAAAACTAATTAACAATTCAAACAAGAGGAGTGAGGACGCTGCTCGCAAGAGCTTACAATCTATAAGGAAATAGGTGACGCAAGAGGTAAAAAGTGCTTACTTATTAAATCTCCCCCAGTAGGTTTTATGACTCTCTAAAAAAAACTTGTCTGCTTTGCTCTTCCTCCTTTTTTTCTTTTTCGTTTCAGATTTTCTCAGCAAGTTACCACTAGGTGTCACTGTTCTATTAATTAATAAGACATCATCTATGCAGTGATCCTTTTAATAAACTACAATATTATTGTAATTTTTTTCAACTAAATTGCTTCATTAATATTCATGAAATAAACGCATCTACATTAGGAGGTCAGGGATTAGTGGGGAACGGGCGGCACATGGGGAGATAAAATGAATGATTGTCCACCTAAAGGCTATTGTGTTGAACTTCAGGGACTGAGGGGTTTTCGGGGCCATATTCGGAAACCCCCGTCCATTGCACCATGAGAGCTTGTGCCACCGCTACTGAGGTGAGGCCATTATGTTAGTAGACGGTTATATTTTGCTTCGGACTGGGGTTCCTTGGGGCTACTAGAGGAGATGATTCTAGGGGTCCCACGTCTACTACTAATTGCATTATAATCTTAGTTGTTATCATTGTGCACACAGGACATATCACTAATAAAGTCTAATAGGTTATTTGGGAATTATCCTATAAGAAATAGATCCTTGTGACAAGTGACTGGCTCCAAAGTTACCTCCGAATGGGTTTGTCATCTTCTGGACTTTGGGGTCCATTTTTGTGAAAGAGCCCGGGCACATCGGAAGATCCTCTCTTGTGGACCAGTCCAACCCTACATTCAGGCCCTGCCACAAGTAAGATCTCACCCTGGTGCTGTAACATATGGGTCACCCTATTGTGTCCTCTATGGGTGGGTTTTCCCTGGCGACTTTATCCTCCATGACACCACAAAAACATAATTAGGCGAATTCCTCATCAATGTTTATGCAATTTGTCCTTATAGAGAGATTATTTTTAACAATATAAATTAGTTGTAAACTGTGTGCAATATTCCTGCAGTACCACCACAGGGGGAATGATGAATTACACAGTTCTCATTGTAATCAACGGCGTGTCTGTGAACTGCATGGATATCCCAGCTCCTCCACTGTGATATATGCGCTGATAGATGAGAATCCTTAAACAGGCACAAAACTCAGGGTTGCCAACCTCTACTTCAGAAATTTCGAGACAGCTGAGCTAAAAATTACGGACAGACCAAAATTTTTAAGGACAAATTACAAAATCATTTCCTGTGCACTGTGCAGTGTGCTAGGAGTGACTCACCAATCACAGCTCCGCTTGTAGCTTTCCCCCCGCTAACTCAGGTGATGTTTTCTCTGATTAGAGACATTCACTTTCTCTTTTTTTCTCCATCCGGCCCAGACCGCTGTGACGATTTATTCCAGCCACGACTCATATCTGCAGAATTTCACACAGACATGTTGGATTCTCGCTTTTTCAGCACCCTCCACGCCTATACCCCATCCTCTAAACAAACTCGTAATCCACAGTGCCCCAGACAGTAATAATGATCCCTCAGTGCTCGACAAAATAAAAGTGCCCCCTCAGTACCCGTGCCCCTTGCAGATAACACCACACACAGCCCGCCTTGTAGATAGCGCCAGACTGCCCCCTTCTAAATAGTGCCACAAAGCTCCCCCTTGTAAAGAGTGCCAGACAGCCCCCTTGTAACGAGCGCCACCCAGCCCCCCTTGTAAAGAGCGCTACACAGCCCGCCTTGTAGATAGCGCCACACAGCCCCCTTGTAAATAGCGCCACACAGCCCCCCTTGTAAATAGCGCCACACTGACCCCTTGTAAATAGCGCCACACTGCCCCCTTGTAAATAGCGCTACACAGCTCCCCCTTGTAAATAGCGCCACACAGCCCCCCTGTAAAGATCGCCACACAGCCCCCCCTTGTAAAGAGTGCCACACTGCCACTCTTGAAAATAGCAAAACACACAGCCCCCCCTTGAAAATAGCACCACAGCCCCCCCTTTAAAATAGCACCACAGCCCCCCCTTGAAAATAGCACCAGACAGCCCCCCCCTTGAAAATAGCACTATTGCCCCCCCTTGAAAATAGCACCACTGCCCCCCCTTGAAAATTGCACCACTGTCCCCCCCTTCAAAATTGCACCACTGCCCCCCCCCTTGAAAATAGCACCACACAGCCCCCCAACTTGAAAAAAAACTCCACACTGCAAACAAAGCGGAGAGCGTAAGGGGTAGCCTACCTCTCTCCGCTCTGCCTAATATGATTTACCGTTAGGAGGAGCCGAGGAGGTCAGGTCATGCAGCGGTGGCGTTCCACTTCTGACTGGGGTCGGTGACGGCCCAGGAGTGGACCAGTCCAGTCACCTGACCTGAGTCATCTGACCTCCTGTCGCTGACGTGAGGTCAGGTGACAGGTCAGATGACTGGCTTGGTCCACTCCCGGCACCGACCTCACTTGCCTGCGGCCGGCCTGCATAATTTCAGATTCTGCAGAAGTCAAGCGGAATCTGAAAATATTCCCGGCCGCTGACACTCTTCCTTTGCACGGAGCATGTACATCTTGACGCATGCGCAGTGCAATGTTTCGGGAAAATAAGGGAAAATCCTTGACGGTGCTTTTTTCTGCCGGACGCTACAGACGGCAGAAAAAAAACACCTATTTTAGCGGACTGTCCGGAAATTTACGGGCGGTTGTCAACCCTGACAAAACTACGTTTTTAAAAATAGATTTTCTAAAGCAGACAACCTTCTATAAGGGTATGTTCATACGCTTAACAAAAAACATCTGAAAATACGGAGCTGTTTTCAGAGCCTCTGATTTTCAGGCGTTTTTCAAGCTGAAACTGAAGCTTCTTTTAATTTGGAGCTTCTTTTGAGGCTTCTTTTCAGGTGTTTTTCATAGTGTTCAATGGAAAATCAGCTCCAAAAAACGCCTCAAGAAGTGACAAGCTACTTCCGTTTTTTAAAACAGGCGTAAAAAGACGCCCCATATGAACTAAAGGCTGTTTTTCCAATTGATTTAAATGGGTAGATGTTTGTAGGCGTTCAGCTTCCGTTTTTTCAGGCGTTTTTCGAGGCGTAAACGCCATGAAATATGCCTGAAAACACTGCGTGTGAACATACCCTTAGGGCTTATTTAGACGAATGTGATATACGTCCGTGCAACGCGCGTGATTTTCACGCGCCTCTCACGGACCTATGTTAGTCTATGGGGCAGTACAGACTGTCCGTGAGTTTCACGCAGCGTTTGTCCGCTGCGTAAAACTCACGACATGTCCGTTATTTGTGTATTGTTCGCGGAATCACGCACCCATTGAAGTCAATGGGTGCGTGAAAATCGCGCGCAGCACACGGAAGCACTTCCGTGTGACGCGCGTGATTCGCGCAACAGCAGTAAAAAGTATGAATGAAAACATAAAAGCACCACGTGCTACAAACATACAAACAGAGTGTCATAATGATGGCGGCTGCGCAAAAATCACGCAGCCACGCATCATATGGTGATGACACCGGAGCTGTTAAGTTCCTTTTGCGCGCGCAAAACGCACACGCTCGTGTAAATCCGGCCTAAGAGTCAGGGCCATGATTGCTTTCTAACAAAGCAGTGAGAGATTGAGAGTGGTCTGTTGATCATTGAGAAGTGATAGTCCGTTTCTAATATAGTTTGGGTTTCAATCCCTTTTGATTTTCAAGATTTCTGTTGGCCTCTCAATGAATAGAAACCTGTCCAGATCTTGTCCTACCGTCGCAGGTTTCTGATGAAGCTAACAAGTCGTGCACCTGCATCAGCTGAACATGATCCAAGTGAGTTTTCAGTCTTTGGCTGAATAAAAAAAAAAGGTATTTCCATTTACTGACCGCTAGCAAAGATATAAAAATGGTGAAATTGGCGTATATCTACAATGGGGTCATGTCACGTCATTCTAATGGGGCTCAGAGGGAAGGGTGACAATCAATGTTCCCTCTAAGTCTTGGCAGCTCATAAAGGATTGTCTAGATTGGATACAATTGTAACAAAGTCGCAGGTGTGAGTAGTATTAGGCCCCATGCCCACTTCAGTGTTTTTCTTCAGGGTGCTAGCCGTTTTTCTGACGGCCAGCACCCTGACCTATTCATTTCAATGGGGCCATGCACACTTCAGTTTTTTTGACGGTCCCGTTGCTCCGTTCCGATCCAAAGTAGAGCATGTCCTACTTTGGTCCGGGATTCCGTGACCACGGAAGTCAATGGGGCCGTCAAAAAAACTGAAGGCACACGGAAGGCAACCGTGTGCCGTCCGTGTGTGACTGAGCTGTTGCCTAGCAACAGCCAGGCGGGAAGAATAACATAACAGAAATATTACACTAATCGGCAGCCACTTGTCTCTATCAATCACTGATAGAGAAAAGAGGCTGCTGATTAAAAATAAAATAAAAATCAGTTCATACGTACCCGGTCGTTGTCTTGGTGACGAGTCCCTCTTCTTCCTCCAGTCCGACCTTCCTGTATGACGCGGCAGCCTGTGATTGGCTGCAGAGGCCGTTGCAGCCTGTGATTGGCTGCAGAGGCGGTCACGTGGGATGAAGCGTCATCCCTGGAGGTCGGCCTTCTGACGTCATCCTGACGTGTGTGACCGCCACTACAGCCTGTGATTGGCTGCAGCGGCGACATGGATGAAACGTCATCGCTGGAGGCCGGACAGGAGGAGAGTAAGTATGAATTTTTTTATTTTATTTTTATTACATTAAAATTGTATTTTCCGAGCGCCGAGCATGGTACTGTCCAGGGTGCTGACAGTGAGGCCCATTAACTCTTTCAGCACCTGGACAGTACCATGCTCGGCGCACGGAAACGGAAACACGGAGTGCACACGGGAGTGCACACGGCCGCTAAAACGGCCACACGGATCCGTCACAAACGGCCGTGAAAAATGTGTCGGAAGTGTGCACGAGGCCTTAGATCGCGATGGGGTTTTCAGCCTCTGGATGTGAACAGACCCTAGTGTGTATGTCTGTGTGTATGTCTATATGTATGTGTGTATGTCTGTGTGTATGTCTATATGTATGTGCGTATGTCTGTGTGTATGTCTATATGTATGTGTATGTGTGTGTGTATGTCTATATGTATGTGTGTGTGTATGTCTATATGTATGTGTGTGTGTCTTTTTACGGAACTGGCTGGCGAGTGTGTGTTTTTATCTTTTTAGGTTCTGTTGTGTCTATGAGTGTGTGTGTGTGTGTGTGTGTGGATGTGTGCGTGTGGACGTGTGTGTGTGGACGAGTGCGTGTAGACGTGTGAGTGGATATGTGCACATGGACATGTGTGTGTGGATATGTGTGTGTCTTCTTACTAAACTACCCTTACAGTGCACACATACTGGTTTTGCAGCTAATCTTCAGGGAAATCTGCAGATTTGTTTGTGAGTTTACGGCGGTGGATCAGCTAAAATGGAAGAAATCAGAACACTCAACTTTCAATCTTCTGCTGCTCTCCTGGTAACGGTAGCCCGGTCCCCCGCCGGTCTCTGTATACTGGCTGACCACGCCTGGCTGACCATCGCTGGAGGACAGATACAGAGATCGGCACGAGACCAGGCTAGCGTTACCAGGGGAGCGGCAGAAGATTGGACAGGTGAGTATAGTGTTTTTGTTTTTAATTTGAAATTGTCTGGAGCTGCAGATTTTTCTACGGATCTCCAGGTAATCCACAGCAAAATCTGCAACAAATCCTCGATGTAGCAGAAATTGACATGTTGCAAATTTCAAAATCCACCTCGCAGGTCAATTTCTGCAAGGAAAATATCTGCAGCATGTAGATCCACTTTACTGCTACTCTATTCCCCGGCCGACAGAAAATCGAAAGCATTTCCACTACATGATCACCTACTCTGTTTCTGGGTTTATGTGTGTGTGAATGTGTGTGTGAATGTGTGTGTGTGTGTGTGTGTGTGTGTGTGTGTGTGTGTGTGTGTGTGTGTGTGTGTGTGCATTTGTGAATATGTATGTGTGCGTGATTGTGTGTGTGTGATTGTGTGTGTGATTGTCTGTGTTTGTGAATATGTATGTGTGTGTGATTGTGTGTGTGTGTGTGTGTGTGTGTGTGTGTGTGTGTGGTAGTGTATGTGTTTGTATGTGTGGTAGTGTATGTGTTTGTATGTGTGGTAGTGTATGTGTTTGTATGTGTGGTAGTGTATGTGTTTGTATGTGTGGTAGTGTATGTGTTTGTATGTGTGGTAGTGTATGTGTTTGTATGTGTGGTAGTGTATGTGTTTGTATGTGTGGTCTTGTGTGAATTAGGAGGAAAGGTAGGGGGTTGCCAACAGTCCCAAATTTGCCGGGATTGTCCCGAATTTACAGAGACAGTCATGGCAAATTACTGTCAGTCGTGTCCCGGCAACTGCCATATGCAATTGTATCTGCATCCTCAGGACGCACATACCATTGAATATTATGGCAGAGCAGGAATCTAGCCATTCCCTGTTCTTCCATTCACTCCTCCTGGAGTGGATTCCCCGGCCAGAGCGTTGCCGACAGTGACGTCAGGGGCTTCTCCAGGGAGCCGTAATGGCGCTATGTACACGTAGGGGGTGTAATGCTTTCTACAGGGGGTGGTGGCACTGTATACAGGGTGGTGTGGCACTATCTGCAAAGGGGGACTGTGTGGCACCATCTACAGGGGGGCCGTGTGGCACTAAATACAGGGGGGGCCTTGTGGCACTAACTACAGGGGGGCTGTGTGGCACTATCTACAAGAGGGATGTGGCACTATTTCCAGGGGGGTATGTGGCACTATCTACAAGAGGGATAGGGCACTATCTCTGGGGGGACTGTATGGAAAATCCACACGGGGCGCTGTATGGCACTATCCACACGCTGTGTGTGGCACTATGTACAAGGGGTGGGATTGGCACTATGTACAAGTGGGACTGTGTGGTACTATCTACAAGGGGGGTTTGCCAGTATATACGTTATTTTACCATATAGTCTCATTAGCCTCAGCTATACAATCTGTTTTAGTCTGGTACTGACCTCGTTAATTTATTTTCTTTTAATTTATTGTTATCTTAACGCCCTTATAGAACCTTAATGCTTGAAAAATGTACAAATGGTTACATAAAAAAAAATGAAAAGAAAATGACACCTCATTTATTGGTAGAGAAAGCAAACCTGGCGAGGGGGAAATATTTGTCTGGAAAGAGGTTGGGGGTCAAACTGAATTATTGCCCCGGGTGCTGGAGAACCTAGCTACGCCTCTGGTGTGTGTGGGTGTGAATGTGTGGTAGTGTGTAAATGTATCGTTGTGTAGTAGTGTGTGAATGTATGGTTTTGTATGTGTGTGTATGTGTGGTACATTTTATTTGGTCGTGTGTGTGTGTGTATGTGTGTGTGTGTTTGTGTGAGTGTAAGGGTGTGTGTGTGTGTGTGTGTGTTTGTGTGAGTGTAAGGGTGTGTGTGTGTGTGTGTCTGTGTGCGTATGGTTGTGTGTGTGTGTGTGTTTGTGTGTGAGTGTATGGTTGTGTGTGTGTGTGTGTGTGTGTGAGTGTATGGTTGTGTGTGTGCATGGTTGTGTGTGTGTGTGTGTGTGTGTGTGTGTGTTTATTACCTGTAGACCAGGGTCCTGCTAGTTTGTAATGTCTCAAACAATAGACTCCGCGTGACGAGGAGCTTTGAGCGGAGGGGTTCGGGCGTATTCTAGGACCTGTCAGCCCCCGTTCTCTACAGCAAGAAGTAAACAGACTGAAATATAAGTAACCTGGAGCTACATCAGCCGGACCCTAATTACAAAGCCATTTAAGTGTTAGGAAGCAAATCTTACCAAATTCAGTATTGTCATGGTATCCGCAGGGACGGTCGGCTAGGTGAAGAAACAACTCGACACATAATGAAGACGGTTGGATGGGAGCTCTTGAGATTTAACGCTAGTATGTAACAAAATAAAAGATCTCTTATATAACGTAGAGAAAGAGAACCTGTTCTTGTAAATTAAAGGGGAACTCCAGTGATAATCCTAGTTTCCAATCTCAGTTCTCACCTGATGTCACTGCCGTCTCTTGTAGGTCGTGCATTAGTAGCAAGGGTATTTATTCCACTACTGAATTAGCCAATATCAGAAAACGAGCCTTTGTATTATCTTCGTAGTATCTATCGTTTGTCCCCAATCATACTCTCTTGTGAAAGGAGCAAACAAGCGCCAATCAACCAGCTGTCTCGTTGATTGACGCCAATTTACACGGCCCACGTTGAGCCCTGTCGGAGGACCCTTATGTATACAATATACTTATGTATCACGTTCCGTCAGAGCTTTCCGTCAGAACGGGACCCTGAACAGACACAAACGGAAACCAGAGGTTTCCATTTGCATCACCATTGATTTCAATGGTGACGGATCCGGTGCTCATGGTTTCCGTTTGTCTCTGTTGCGCACCAGACCAGTAGTTTTGCCGGAAGCAATACTGTAGTTGACGGAAATCTCAGACGAAACGTCAGAACGGGACCCCAACACAGATATGAACGAAGCCTTACCAATTTAATTCAGTAGATTAGCAAGCATGATGTCCCATGCTGGGACCCCCAGCGATCAGTTGTAACCTGTGTTCAATATTCCTGCAGCGCCACCACAGGGGGAATGATGAATTACACAGTTCCCATTGTAATCAATGGGCTGTCTGTGAACTGCATGGATATCCCAGCTCCTCCACTGTGGCTGATACATGAGAGTCCTTAAAGGGGCACTAAACTGGGTTTTTAAAAATAGGTTTTCTAAAGCAGACAACCTCCTATAAGAGTCAGGGCCATGATTGCTTTCTAACCAAGCAGTGAAAGATTAAGAGTGGTCTGTTGATCAATATAGTTTGGGTTTCAATCCCTTATGATTTTCAAGATTAATGCTGGTCGTCAATGAATAGAAACTTGTCCCAATCTTGTCCTACTGACGCAGGTTTCTGTAGATTTCAGTCTATGGCTGAATAAAAAAAAAAAAGGTAATTCCATTTACTGACCGCTAGCAAAGATATAAAAAATGGTGAAATTGGCGTATATCTACAATGGGGTCATGTTACATCATTCTTATGGGGCTCAGAGGGCAGGGTGACAATGCTGACCCACATTCCCCATAGACCCTGGGAATGTTTTTGAGGGTTGGTGTTAGGAGGGTTGCCGGATAGCTAATAGGGACCATGCACCAGGTGTCGGCACCAGGTGTTTCTATAAAACTTCCACACATATCTCCCTGAAATATTAAGTGACCCTCAATATTTTACACCTTTTTCTTTTTTAGCACATCAAAATGTTGTCACTGATCCTTTATTATTTTGCAAAAAATTCCCAATATTTTATTTATCTCTGCGGTTGGCGGCACAGATTACGTGGAGCTTTTGCAGTCACTTAAGGATGTTTTAATATGAAAACCATCAACATCCATTAAAGTATTACGGGAACCTCAATCCTTAAGAATGATGATGAATGTAAGAGGAGCGCAAACCGAAAATAACTGCTGAACACTATTAGTCAGAGATTTGGCGAAGGAACGATTACACGTGGGCAGAACAGCAGTTTTCAGAATAATCATGTGGGCTGTGAACAGATTTTGCAAAGCATAATAGACCGGGCTCTGGCCTAATGAGCGTATTCATTAACCTTAATAACATAGGATGCGTGTCACAGAATAGAGGATGCGTATACTACGGTGCTGATAGAAGGCATTGTGGGGATGACGGAGATTTATAATAACGCAGCTGGATCGCACAAAAATTTAAACCTATGAAAATCCACCTAGATGAGCTTTTTGGACATCCAATTCCATAACCATTGGCGTTAACCCCTTCCCGCCGTCCATATACGTCATGGGAACTATACATTTCTTTCAAATATCTTTTTAATTTGAGTTTGAAAAGTTTCATAATAGTTACAAACAATTTCTTCAAAAACATTCAGCGAGTCATAGTAAATCTTATTATAAAGAGCATCCAAAACATATCTAAAAGTTACAACCAAAGACAAGGTAACTAGAAAGAAAGAAATGTATGAGTTAATTACCTACCAAAGGTTTAATATATGAGGTACGTCCCAAAAGTAATAAGAATGTTTTTACGCTCCCCACGAGGGCTGCGTGAGGAAAGTGGGGATGGTGGTTGTTGCGGGGGTATCTGAAGTATACGGCCGGACCATCCTCAGTTGAGCTTGAGCCTTTTCGAAGCGTCGTACGTTACAAAGTGCACCCTTGTTTTTCCCTCTCGTCACTGATGAAAATGTGGAGGAACTTCGAGCAGCGTTATGCAATCATTTCTTGCGTGAAACTTGGAAAAAGATCTTCAGAAACCTTAGAGATGCTGAAGGCAGGGTATGGGGAGGCTGCTTTGTCGTCACCCCAAGTTTTCAGGTAGCACAAGGCCTTCAAGGATGGAAGGGAAGCCGTTGAGGATAAACAGCGATCAGGGCGACCTTCAACGTCAAGAACCGATGAAAATGTGGCCGTTATCAAGGCTGCTCTGGATCGGGGCCGACGTTTAAATGTCAGACTAATCGCAGATGAGGTAGGAATACCAAAAACGGTGGGCCATCGAATCATTACTGAAATTCTCAACATGAGGAAAATTTTGGCAAATCTCATCCCAAAAATCTTGTCCAATGAGCAGAAGGAGAATTGTAAGTTCATTTCCCAAGAATTGTTGGATCGTGTGACAACTGAGCCCGATCATTTTGGTAGTGTTGAAAACGTCCAGTCAGCCGCAACGAGGGCACTGAACGACCCCTCGCATGAAGAATTCCAGCGCTGCTACGAAGAATGGCAGTGTCGCTGGAATCATTGTGTTCAGTCCCAGGGGACTTATTTTGAAGGTGATCGCGCCTAATTGTATGTTTTTTGAATAAAAGGATTTTTTGGGAAATCATTCTCATTACTTTTGGAACGCATCTCGCATGTACATATCCTATAAATGATCAATAGGGAAAAACACTATCAAGAAGACTACAAACTAGAGCTGAGAGCTCAGGAGATTAAGGTCAAAGACAGTCACCAATTAAGAGAGGTTTATCTAGAGGAGAACCCACCTTAAAGGATCAGTATGAAAAAAAAGCTGCGGAAGCCAAATTTTGTCACTATACATTTCCTCTCCAATTTGACATAAATGTACATCATAGTGCTGACGTGGGCACAGGGGCAGTGCCCACACCATCACTTGCAGTTGCCGACTATAGTATACTACCGGAACCTCGCTCTAATGGTCGGGATAGGAGATAACCCTGATCCTGGCCATTTAATTCCTTAGATGCCACAGTCAATGCTGACCACGGTATCTAAGTGATTAGACGGAGGGAAAAGACAAGGTCTCAGACACTTTTGTCAGCAGAAAAATAAAAAAGTTATGGCGCTTAGATTGTGGCGACACAAAAATCAAAGTTGTTTTTTTAAAGTTTTATTGTGTAAAAGTAGTAAAACATAAAAAAAATATATATATATATATACATTTAGTATCGCCGTAATCGTACTGACACGCAGAGTTAACATGTCATTTATACCACACGGGGAAAGCCATTTTTTATAACAGTTATGAAGCTCATATGACACATGAAAAATAAGAAAGTTATGTCTTTCAGAATGCAAAGATGAAAAAATTGCTGTGTCCTGACAGCCAAAGAAATTGCGTCCTTAACCCCTTCCCGACATTTGACGTATCCTTACGCCAAAGTCAGGTAGGGGAAGTATGGAACGGGCTCACGGAGTGAACCCGCTCCATACGATGCCGGTGTCGGCTGTTTGTTACAGCCGACACTTCAGAGTAACTAGCGGCATCGCGCTCGAGCACGATCCCGCTTGTTTAACTTGTTAAATGCCGCGGTCAATAGCGCCGCAGCATTTAAATCGTTAGAAAGAGGGGGGCGACCCCCTCTAACAGCTCATCACGCCACCCGCAATGCAATCGCAGGGGGTGGGGCGATGGTTGCTATGGCTGCCTGGGGGCCTAATGAAGGCCCCCGAGGTCCGCCATCTTTGTGCACCTATTAAGCCCTGCCTCCGGTCTGTCAGAATCATGATATACTGCAATACATTAGTATTTCAGTATATCATGCAAGCGATCTGGTTGAAGTCCCCTAGGGGAACTAATAAAAAAAGTAAAAATTAATTAAATAACGTTTTGTGTTTTTTTGCGTAAAAAAAAATAATTAAAAATTAAAAGTTCAAAAAACCCTTTTCCCATTTTCCCCCAAGAGCATAGTAAATAAATAAATAAACATAATTGGTATTCCCGCGTCCGTAAAAGTCTGAACTATTACAATATATCATTGTTTAACCCGCACGGTGAACGCTGTAAAAAAAAATTCTAAACACCAATATCTCTATTTTTTGGTCATCTCATCTCCCACAAAAATTGAAATAAAAAGTGATCAAAACGTCGCATGTACACCAGAATGGTATTATTAAAAACTACAGCTTATCCCGCAAAAAAATAAGCCCCATACCACTTAATCGACGGAAAAATAAAAAAGTTATGGCTCTCGGAATTTGGCGACACAAAATAAATTTTATTTTTTACATTTATGGTTTTTACTTGTAAAAGTAGAAAAATATAGAAGAAACTGTAAATATTTGGTATCGCCGTAGTCGTATTGACCGGCAGAATAAGGTTGACATGTTTTTTTAATTGCACAGTGAATTACGTAAAAACAGCGCGCAAAAAACAATGGAGGAATCGCTGCTTTTTTCATTTTCTACCCCACAAATATTTTTTTTCCCGTTTCCTAGTACATAATATGGAAAAATAAATGGCGCTACGAAAAACTACAACTCGTCCCGCAAAAATCAAGCCCTCATAGGACTATATCGACGGAAAAATAAAGACGTTATGGCTTTTGGAAGGTGGGGAGGAAAAAACGAAAATGAAAATCTGAAAAAGGGCTGCGACGGCAAGGGGTTAAAGGCTATGTATATCTTTTAAAGAATTATAAAAAAAAATTAATAACTTTTATTAAAACTTTAGACTTTTTAAGATCTAGCTTTTATGGATCTTATATACAGAGGAGCTGTATCGTTCTGTCAAAGCCACGGCCATCAAATCACCTGAGATGATGGCTCGGCTGAAAGCTGGTCCTGCGTCTCCCTGACGGAATCGGCTATGATGGTACAATACAGCTGCTCAGTGGCGTAACTACCGCGGTAGCAGCAGTAGCGGCTGCTACGGGGCCCGGGGCTTGAGGGGGCCCGGTGGCGCCGCTAGCAGCCGTTATGGCTACTACAGCGGTAGCGTCGCTACTGTGGGGCCCGCGACGCCGAGCCTTACACAGGCCATCTCATGCCTGTAGGTGACGCTAGCACCGGAGGGGGCCCCAGTGCTAGCGGCAGCCAAATACATGTATTAGCACTGAATGGCCGGGCATGTTCCGTGCCTGACCATCCAGTGCCTTACAATGACACTGATTGGCTAGCGGCGCGATGACATCATCGCGCCGCTTCCATGCTTGGAAGGTGCTGATTGGCGGGGCAAGTCATTCTGCCCCGCCAATCAGCGTCATTGGAGGACGCTCGTTCAACTCCTGCAGACATGCTCAGAAGAGAGCATGTCTGCATCGCCAGTGAACAGCGTGGGAACCGGAGAATGTGAGTATGTCAAGTTTTTGTTTTTTTTCCCTCATAAAAATGTGAATGGCATTATCTATAGTGGGGGGGGGGGTCATCTTTATGTGGGCTATTATATATAGGGGGTCTATATGTGGGGCAGTAGCTACAGGGGGGTCTATATGTGGGGCAGTAGCTACAGGGGGGGTCTATATGTGGGGGTGTGGGCCATTATATACAGGGGGCTCTATATGTGGGCCATTATATACAGGGGGGTCTATATGTGGGGGTGTGGGCCACTATATACAGGGGGCTCTATATGTGGGCCATTATATACAGGGGGCTCTATATGTGGGCCACTATATACAGGGGGGGTCCATATGTGGGCCACTATATACAGGGGGGTCTATATGTGGGCCACTATATACAGGGGGGTCTATATGTGGGACACTATATACAGGGGTGGGTTACCTGTGGGGCACTAGCAACAGGGTGGCTATATGTAGTGCACAGTCTACAGGGGTGGGCTATATGTGGGACACTATATACAGGGGGAGCTATATGTGAGACACTATATACAGAGGTGGGCTATACGTGGAGCACTAACTATAGGGGAAGCTATATGTAGGGCAGCACGGTGGCTCAGTGGTTAGCACTATTGCCTTGCAGCTCTGGAGTCCATATGTGGGCACTATCTACAGGGTCTTCTATGTAGGTCACTATCTACAGGGGACATGTTGTGTGTTTGTGACAGTTATATTTAGATGTGTTGAGAATTTTAACTTCGTTTTATAGGTGCAGAAATGTTTTAAAAGTGAGAAGCTGAAGACATCTAAACGGAAAACTGCAGAAATGGGTCATGGCCGGGAGAAATCCATCATAGATGTCTGAACCGGAGGGAGAAGAAAAGAACTAGAATCTGAGACGTCACCGGTGAGTCACTTAATGTAAATGTTTATTCTGCCTCTAATCAGTAATGTAGTCACTGTATGATCTGCAGCGAGATGATGGTGATAGGATTTTTTTTGTGAAACCGCATCTCCCAGCATATCCTTACCATTGTTCCGGCCATGCTGGGAGCTGTAGTTTTACGCCGTACAAACTTATACGCAGTGGCGTAACTACCGCTATAGCAGCCGTAGCGACTTCTACAGGGCCTGCAGCATGAGGGGGCCCGTGCCACCCGCCGGCACGGCCCCCTCCCATGGCCGCAGGCTCCGCTAGCAGCCGCTATGGCTGCTACAGCGCGACGCCACTGAAGGGGTTGTTCCTACATAAGACATGTATCCCCTATCCACAGGATAGGGGATACATGTGTGATCGCTGGCAGCGATGAGGAGAACGGGGGATCGAAAGTCCCCCCTAAGTTCTCCATGACAAACCTCGGACTTCCGGGGTCTGTGTCGGCAGCTCCGTAGAAATGAATGGAGCGCCGGTCGCGCTTGTGTGCATGCGTGACCAGCGCTCCTTTCATTTTTATTGAACTGCGCAGACGCCGGAAGTCCGAGGTTAGTCATGGAGAACTTCGGGGGACTTTCGGTCCCCCGTTCTCCTTATCGCTGCCAGTGATCACACATGTATCCCCTATCCTGTGGATAGGGGATGCATGTCTTTTGTAGGACAAACTATAGGACGTTTTTTTTTGGGGGGGGGGGCTATATAGCGTTATCTACAGGGGGGGCTGTACGGCGTTATCTACAGGGGGGCTGTATGGCGTTATCTACAGAGGGAGTCTGTATGGCGTTATCTACAGGGGGGCTGTATGGCGTTATCTGCAGGGGCTGTGTATGGTGCTATCTATAGGGGGGCGCTGTGTGGTGGAATCTATAGGGAGGCACTATCTACAAGGGGGGGGGGGTTGTGTGATACCCAGCAGAGGGGGGGCCCCAGTCAAAAGTTTGCTATGGGGCCCAGTCTTTCCTAGTTACGCCCCTGCAGCTGCTATATATACAGGATACAAGGAAGCTATATCTTAAAAAGTAAAAACATTTTTTAATAAGTCAATTTGAAAGTTGTGTAAAATCACATAACACATTAATTTATCTAAAAAAAATGTCCTTTCAAAGGTGAACATAGCATTTAAGGGGTTAATGTGGAGTTGTGCCCCTTTTGCGGCTATAACATCCTACACTCTTCTGGGAAGGTTTTCTACAAGATTTTGGGGTGTCTGTGGGATCTGGCGTTCTCCTGGCATCCGCCAAACCCAGATTCCTCCATCAGACTCCCAGATAGTCAAATGTTGGTACCGGTGAAGCAACGGAGAATCACATTTTGCTGATTTGCACATCTCAAGTTACAAGTTTGGGAATATGAATACAATGTATATAATAGAAGGTTTATATAGGAGACCTTCATGTAAACGTTGCAGTGGGTTTTGATAAAAGGTGATTAAACATGTCAATTTAAAATCTGAGGAGTTTTCTAAAATCTTTTCCAAAAACTTCAACTACTTTAATGAACATGCTGCCAGCCAATTGCATAAAACCCATAATTAATGTCATATTGATAAGATCAAAGAAATAACTTCAGAACAGCAAGTCTGCCAGGCGAGGGTTTAAAGGCAACCTACATAACCTTAATAGAAATACTAATAAATTAAAAAATTTCAATTTCAATTCCACCCTGTGCTGAAATTCACACTAAATAATCAGCAGAAGTTCATATCAGGTAGCGCGAACGATAGACTCAAAAGCTTAAAAATTGACTAACGTTATAGCGTACCGGTTATAACTTTTTTTGTTTTTTTGTAGTACATGTGAATATTTGTAATATATCTAATAAGGCAAAAATAACATGTTCCTTCCAATCAGGGCCGGCCCTAGGATAGATGGGGCCCTGTGCGAAATGATCTTTCTGCGCCCCACCCCATCATTAAAAAAAAATGTCCCATAAAAAAATTATAATGCCCCTTTAGGCCCCGTTCCCATGACGAACTGAGCTGCTCCACAGCGTGATCCTGTAGCCTAGTACAGAGTTTCCCAACCTTTTCAGACTCGAGGCAGCACTGGAAAAATAAAAATTGCTAAGGGTCCCCCTACCAAAAATTGTTTTGAGAAAAACAGAAAACGGCTAAGAACAAGCACTACACTCGTAGGGCACGTTCACACATGTTTTTTGTAAGGCAAAAAAAATATGACTCAAAATTCCTTCAGCAACTGACCATCAGCCCCCCACTCACAGTAAAATTACCGTTAGCCCACCACTCTCATTAAAATGACCATGAGCCCCCCACTCACAGTAAAATGACCATCAGCCCACCACTCACAGTAAAATGATCATCAGCCCACCACTCACAGTAAAATGATCATCAGCCCCCACTCACAGATTCCCCCTGTAGTTAGCGCCACACAGCCCCTTGTGGGTAGCGCCACACAGCCCCCTTGTAGGTAGCACCACACAGCCCCCTTGTAGGTAGCGCCAGACAGCCCCCTTGTAGGTAGCGCCAGACAGCCCCCTTGTAGGTAGCGCCAGACAGCCCCTTTGTAGGTAGCACCACACAGCCCCCTTGTAGATAGCGCCACACAACCCCCTGTAGGGAGCGCCACACAGCCCCCTGTAGAGTGCGCCACACAGCCCCCTGTAGAGTGCGCCATACAGCCCCCTGTTGGGAGTGCCACACAGCCCCCTGTAGTGTGCGCCACACAGCCCCCTGTAGGGAGTGCCACACAGCCCCCTGGTAGGGAGTGCCGCACAGCCCCCTGGTAGGGAGTGCCGCACAGAACCCTGGTAGGGAGTGCCGCACAGAACCCTGGTAGGGAGTGCCGCAAAGACCCCTGGTAGGGAGTGCCACACAGCCCACAGCCCCCTGGTTTTACATGGAATCATGCCACACAGCCCCCTGGTTGGTAGTTCCCCACAGCCCCCTTGTTGGTAGTGCCCCACAGCCCCCTGGTTGGTAATGCCACACAGCCCCCTGGTTGGTAGTGCCACACAGCCCCATGGTTGGTAGTGCCACACAGTCCCCTGGTTGGTAGTGCCACACAGCCCACAGCCCCCTGGTTGGTAGTGCCACACAGCCCCCTGGTTGGTAGTGCCACACAGCCCACAGCCACCTGGTTGGTAGTGCCACACATCCCACAGCCCCCTGGTTGTTAGTGCCACACAGCCCACAGCCCCCTGGTTGTTAGTGCCACACAGCCCACAGCCCCCTGGTTGGTAGTGCCACACTGCCCACAGCCCCCTGGTTGGTAGTGCCACACTGTCCACAGCCCCCTTGTAGGTAGTGCAAGGACTACGAAATGACCCTGATACCTGGCGGGCAATAGATAATCAAAAAAGTACAACTGTGCAGGAGCACACAAAATACACAGCTTTTCCGGCTATCAAATAAATGTGTGGAAATAAACTAAGATACAACTTTTATTTAGTCTAGCTAAAGGATTAAGCCTTTTAGCTAGATTCCATGCCGCTATTAATTCACGAGGAAGTTTTTTGACTCCTTTAAGACACCCATTTCCTAGGTACATCTTACAATTAGGCCTCATGCACACAACCATATTTTTGCGGCCACTATTTATCCACATTTTTATGGATAAATTGCGGACCGATTATTTTCTATGTCCCCATACATACTCCCGTGATTTACGGTCATGTACATGAGGCCTTACATCCAGTGCTACTCTCAGGTCTGGAGGACATCAATGAATACTGATGGTGAAGACAAGCATTTATATCATGCCCCCTCCCCCCACAATTTAAGGGAGACCCTTTTCCGTAATCAGTCAGCTGGTCTCAAGGTGAACTGCATGTGGTGCAGACAAGACAACTTCTATTATTTACTGTTCAATAGGGTATAGTTGTAGTGGATCAAAGATACAGCTTAATGTCTTGGGATCTTTTTAAACTTTTTATTCTGCCCTGATGTACACCCCCAATAATAGACTATAGTTGAAGTGGATCTGTCTTCCGATGCCCTATATAAGGGCATCATAGTACGGGGACAGGACCGCTCTCCTAATAGCCCAAACGGCACAAAAACTATTGTGCAATTCGGCTAAAAGGAGCGATCAAAGAATACACCGGACTTATAGTTATGAGTCCGCTGTATTCATGAGGCGATCGCTCCCCCCGTCTCCTCCCGCCTCCTTCATCACTAATTGCAGATACAATGCTGAGAGGGGCAGGAGGAGGCAGGGGGCGCTTTCCTCATGTATCCACTGGACCCACAGCTATGAGTACGCTGTATTCTTTCTTAGCTCCTATCAGCCCAAATGGCACAATACTTTTTTGCGCCATTTTGGCTAGCGGTAGAGCGGACCTGTCCCTATACTATGCTGCCTTCTTATAGGGCAGCATAGTCTGATGACTGACCCGCTTCAATGTTTTTGTTTATATTTTGTTCAGTGACTTTTTGTAATATAATGTAATTATTGCAGGAAAACATAAGAAATCATCTCCGCTCCAATTATGTCGAATTATATATAATGGTTGACAGCTGCTACGTACAGAGAACACCTGCTGACAACCAGGATATTGATGTGTGGTCCATTGAATGCCGGTAATGGGTTTAATCTTGGTGACCCAGAGTTTGTCTAATCTAATTTTCTTATGAATACCTGTGAGAAAAATAATTTAAAGGAAAAAAGCGACATTAAATGTATTATTATTATTATTATTATTATTATTATTATTATTATTATTATTATTTATTAACACTATAGGGACCAGTATATTTCGAACCATAATGACAAAGCAAATGTTTCCATTTTTTCATCGTCGCATTTAAAAAGCCATTCTTTTTATTTGTCCGTAGACATAGCCGTGTGAGGGCTTGTTTATTGAGGGACAAGTTGTATTTTTTAATAGCACCATTTTAGGGTACATATAGTTTATTGATTAACTTTTATTATTTTTTGGGGGTAATGGAAAAAACAGCAATTCTGCCTTTTTGTGCCCTCATTTTAGTCACATTTTTATGACCAGCAGCTAATATCCAGAGTAACCGCCGTGTGCAGCCCGGACAGCAGCTAGACAGACAGGGAGTGACTCAATAAGGTGCTGGTTGGTGGTCTCCGGTATCTGGGGCCGTGCAGAGCATCCCACATTTGCAGGAGGGTGCGTGGGGGGAGGATCCATAGAGCGAACAAGACGATTGAGGTCCCACAGATGACCAATTGGGTTCCAGTCTGGTGAATTAGGGGGACAGGGAAGTACTTGGAAGTCTTGGTCGTGCTCTTCCTGTCGGACATTTCTAGTCGTGTGACATGTCTCATTGTCTTGCTGGAAGATTCCATCTGCCTCAGGGAAGACAAACATCATGTATGGGGGGACGTGATCTGCAACAATGGATTCATATCCAAATCGGTTCAGAGACTTCCACATGGATGAGCGGCCCAGAGAATGGCATGAAAAAATTCCCCAGACCATAACGCTGCCGACACCAGTTTTTCCAGCAATGGTTGCAGGGTATTTGTTCTCTGATGTTTCTCATCTGACACGCCAACTTATCGGAGAAGGCAACCCTTTGGCAATCATTGGTGGTCCAATTCCGATACTGCCATGCAAATTGAAGACTTTTTTTCCAATGCACCTTTGTTACATGGGAGCAGTGACCATCCGTCGGCTTCGGAGCCCCATACACAGTCGGGTTCGCTGAACTGTTGTTTTAGACACACGTCTGGTAGCCCCCTGGTTGATTTTCACAGTGAACTGCTCCAATGTAGCGTGTCGTTCGGCCCTCATGCACCTTCGTAGCCGTCGTTCACCTCTCACATCAATGGCACGGGTTGCTCCACAGCTTCCTCGTCGGTTATTTCCAATGGTGCCATTTATCTATTCACGAAACACTGTCACCACAGCAGCACGCGAACAGTTCACAAACTGCGCTGTGTGAGACATACAGACACCCGTGACCCGAAAGCCAATAATTATCTCTTTTTTGCAACTCTGATAAATCGCCCCTTTGACCCATGGCAACAACGAGTGTTGACATTTGAAAGTAGGAGGTGGTCATAATATTGGGACTCGACTGTGTATAACATGATAACTTTATTCTGCAGGTCATTACGATTACAGCAATACTAAATTGATATTTGTTTTATGTTTAACTACCGTTGCACAATAAAAACAGTTTTTATAAGTATTTGTTTTTGTGTCGCCATATTCTAAGCGCCGTAACATTTATATTTTTCACCGATGTAGCGGTATGAAGGCTCATTTTTTTGTGGAACGACTTGTAGTTTTTATTGGTACCATTTTGGGATACATACATCTTTATGTTTAAATAACATAATCGTTTTATAATTCGGGTCGTTACAGATGTGGTGATACCAAATTATTTTACATTTTTTTACTTGGTACAGAGCCGTCTGCTTCCGATACGACCACTGCATATCTTGCGGTGCAAGAGGCAGCCGGAAAAGCTTATCGGTGCCGGGTCTGGGTGTCGGACCCCCACCGATCATACACTGATAACCTATCCTGTAGATAGGTCATTATTATAAAAAAGCCCCATTACCAGAAAACCCCTTTAACGTTAAAAGTTAACAGGAAAAAAAAAAAACTCGTCCTGATCATGTACAACTGATACAGATGCACGGCTTGTGACAAGGGAGAGATGTGATACATTGTAACAAACCAGGCACCTGTGTTAGTGAGACATGGAATGTAAATAGATCTGTTAACTAAAAGTAAGCTGGCCCTTTAAATAAATCTTAAATAAAACAATTCCCTCCATATCTGTGATTATAGTTTGAGGGAACAATGAGGGATATGTGGGATTTAATCAAGTAGCTATTATAGAAATGTTCTACAGATAAGAACATCAATCACATGTTTTGTATGAGATTCTGAACACGAGGATTTATCATTTTATTTATCTCCGCAGTGATGGCTGGGCAGACAGGTACGATGTGACAGACGGTTATCAGCGAGAGGCTGCCGGAGGAATCACCATCAAATTGCAGTCTCCTGATGTGAAATGGTTTGACGATTATTACCTGCAGCTACGGCCAGAGACCAATCTCCGCAATCCCTGGTTCCAGGAGTTTTGGCAAAACAAGTTCAAGTGCAAATTGAAAGGATATTCGCAGGACAACCAAATCTACAACAAGACCTGTGGCGGTGAGTGAATAGATGTGTCCTTTCATTAAAGTGTCATTACAGAATGTAATTTAAGGAAATTTACAAAGGAAGGAAAATTCAATGCACAGTTTATGTGAATAAAAGCAGAATCTAAAATCAATATACAGGTGTTCTTTCTTACCATTTCTTATATCTCAACATATTCTGAGATATATGGCACGAGATAACCTGTTTTGTTTGTCTATGTGTGGCCACCCAGTGGTTGTGATGTGAGTTGCAGCCTGTCAAGGGTTTTGTTAGCATGTCGCGATATTGTATTGAATTTATTTAATGAGAAATTGGAGTGACGTAGCTTTAAGGGGTGCAGTAACAGCTCCTGTGGGGGGAGGGGGACTCATAAGCCTCCAATGTGGCGTAACAGAACAGCAGCACTGTGTATGGAGGCAAATTACTGGCTAATGCACAGTAAAGTATATATGTTAAGGTTAGCAGCCACAGGCGGGTCCTGGTGCCTCAGGGGCCCAATGTTCCTTTGTCACATAAGAAGACACCATTATAAATGGCACATGCTAGGTCAAAGGGCCCCATTACAGATTTTGCACTGGGGACCAGGAGCTTCAAGTAACGCCTCTGACTAGTAGTCCTTTAAGTCCTGCCGTCCGGCTAGGGGATTTATCAATATTTAATTTGCTCAGACGTAGCTGTACTTCCTCCTGTGTTAAGCAGGTAATATTGGGTGGGGAACCTATATCACTGTCCCCCTGAATATCTGTCCCCCTGAATAGCAGCTCATCAGTGAACACAGAGGAAATGGTATACTGTACACATAACTAATGTCCCCATACAGTATGCATAACTAATTCCACCATACAGTACACATAACTATAGCTTCTATGCTGTACACATAAATAATGTCACCATACTGTTCACATAAATAATGTTACCATAAAGTACACATAAATATAGCTGCTATGCTGTACACAAATAATGTCACCATACTGTACACATAAATAATGTCACCATACTGTACACATAAATAATGTCACCATACTGTACACATAAATAATGTTACCATAAAGTGCACATAAATAAAGCTGCTATGCTGTACACATAAATAATGCCACCATATTGTACACATAAATAATGTCACCATACTGTACACATAAATAATGCCACCATATTGTACACATAAATAATGTCACCATACAGTGCACATAAATAAAGCTGCTATGCTGTACACATAAATAATGTCACCATACTGTACACATAACTAATATCACCATAGAGTGCACATAAATAATGTCACCATTCTGTACACATAAATAATGTTACCATACAGTGCACATAAATAATGTCACCATACTGTACACATAAATAACGCTGCTAAGCTGTACACATAACTAATGTCACCATACTGTACACATAACTAATATCACCATACTGTACACATAAATAATGTTACCATACAGTGCACATAAATAATATTACCATACAGTACACATAAATAACGCTGCTAAGCTGTACACATAACTAATGTCACCATACTGTACACATAACTAATATCACCATACAGTGCACATAAATAAGGCTACCATACTGTACACATAAATAATGTCACCATTCTATACACATAAATAATGTTACCATACAGTGCACATAAATAATGTCACCATACTGTACACATAACTAATATCACCATACAGTGCACATAAATAATGTCACCATACTGTACACATAACTAATATCACCATACTGTACACATAAATAATGTCACCATACCGTACACATAACTAATATCACCATACTGTACACATAAATAATGTTACCATACAGTGCACATAAATAATGTTACCATACAGTGCACATAAATAACGCTGCTAAGCTGTACACATAACTAATATCACCATACAGTGCACATAAATAAAGCTGCTATGCTGTACACATAAATAATGTCATCATACTGTACACATAACTAATATCACCATACAGTGCACATAAATAAGGCTACCATGCTGTACACATAACTAAAACCATCATACAGTACACGCAATATACTCCATCTTTGTGGTCCAGCATCTTTTTCCCGCCTCAGTAGTCTTAATGTGTGGTGAGTTTGTTTTCCTCATTATTCTATCTGTCTGCGCCGCAGCAGGAGAGCATTATTCAGGCAACAGCAGGGGAGCGCGTTTCCCGAACAAGGACTGAGCAGACCTTCAATGCTGTCATGGCAACGGCGCCCAACACTTCTGAGAGCCGCTGCCATGACAGTGCTGATGCTTTGCTTGTTTCCCGCTCTGAAGCCGTGACGCCAATGCCCTGCCACAGTAGGGAAGGAACAAACCTTCTCCTGACGTTCAAAGGGGGGAGAGCAGAGGGAGACACTGCGGAACTACGCTTCAAGTTTTTTTTTACCACTTAGAACATTTATTACCTATACACAGGAAAGGTGATGAATGTAGGATTGCTAAGTGCCCCAACACTGAGATCTCCATCGATCACTAGAACGGGATCCCGATCCCCCTTTCAACCTCACTTCGACTAGCTGTTTCCATCAGCCCCACAGACATTTAATGGAGCGGCAAGGCACATGCTCCATTAGAGATGCTCACTGCAATCATACAGTAAGGAGGAATGGGGGTCAAGACGCCTGTTCTAATGATAGACGGTAGGCGGAGGGGGAGGCAGGAGTGAGCTGTAAGCACCAAGTGTAGGTTCTAGGAGCGTGCTGCAGAGAAGCAGACATTATTTAGGCCAGAGTAGTGCTCTGGAGATTAAAGGAGCATGCTTAGAGCGCCAAATGTGTGGAGTGTCATCCAAGTCAGGACATCTTGAGAGTGTGAACAGCCCTAATTATCGCACAACCCTAAGCCACTCCTGCCCACTGTTGGTCTGCCATCCACCTGTAAAGTGATAAGTACATTATTGGACTGTGTTCAGACACTACAGAGTTCAGTCTTTATTGGAACTACGTGTATGCCGGAGCCGTCCTTAAAGAGATGTTGCCTCATGAAAGCACTTGGACTAAAATTGAGTGTGTGCCTCTCCGTGGCTTGGGACCGTTCTCGGTAGTGTTGCGCAAACATTTAGCGGCATGCACGTTGCAGGCATGTGGCCAAGGGAGAGTTTGGATCCGTTAAGGTAGTGGCGTAGCGGCCACCGTTTCCCACGTAGTTGTCGGCAATTCCCCATTAGAGTGACTGGTGCACCTTATACTTAACGGGGCAAGCTGTGTAGTAGAGGGTAGCCTTTCATCGAGCTGTAGTGGCATGGTTGGGGCAGGCAGTGGAGCCTGCATTCACTTTAGTGTAGCCCAACTTGTTGGGGACACCTGCAGAGAGTGAGTTACCGACCCTAGTTAGGACCGTTCAGTAAGATGTGTGTGTTATTGATTAATAAAGAAACCATTTGTTTGACTGCGACATCTGTGTCATCTTCTGGAAGACCCTGTTACACATAAATAATGCAGCCAAACTCAACATATAACTAATACCAACATAGAGTACACATAAATAACGCGGCAATGTTCTAAATATAACTAATACCAACATACATAAATAACGCAGCCATACTGTACGTGAAACTAATGCCATCATGCAGTACACAAAAATAAGGCTGTCATACTTTACATATAAATAATACTATTATACATTACACATAACTAATGCGGCCATACTGTGTACGTAACTAATGACATCATACTGTACACATAATTATAGCCACCAGACAGAACATACAAGTAATTGCTCCATACTGTACAAATAGCCATATATTAATGTCTGACAGAGGTTGCATACTTGCAATCACACATTGGCCCTAGTTATATATGAGGATAGTAGTGCAATAAGTGATAATTGGGAGTCCCGGTGTCGGGCCCCATTACCTCTGATTAAAGGCAATGGTTCAGCCTCCCTGTCTGGATTCACAGATGTGGATTCTGCAGAATAAGCCTAGATTGACACGAACGTTGCGAACCGGCAGTTATTCACGTTCGCGGTGCATCCATACTGTACCCCTGCGGGACGCGTTATCACGCATCCCACATAGACTAGAGTCTATGGAGAGGTGCGTGAAGCGCAAAAAAAAAATAGGACATGTCCTATGTTTTCACTGACCCTTCACACGCTCTGATGAAACAACAGCCGTGTGACACGCTCGTGTGAATAAGGCCTTAAGCTGCAGGTCACCTTTAAGGCTCTGTTCACACTAGTGATGGTCCTTTCCATCAGGTTTCCATTGCCCTCTGCATTGCTGCACTGTTCTTTTCCATAAAAATCAGAAACCTAACCCATTACAATGTTTTATTAAAACAACCGACCTGTCCTATCCATCATGGCTCCAGTACTCACAATAGTCATGACGCCAGTGTGAACACAGCCAAAAAAACAAAAATGATTGACAACTGAGAAAAATAGCTTGCACTAATTGATGATTCAAATATTGATCCAAAAGAATCAAATGCAATTTTTTGTGAAAATGTAATTATGACTTTTTTTTTCTTTACTTAGAATCTTATAAATCTATATTTATTTTAGTCGTCTTTTAGGATTATATTTTATTTCAGCCGGATTAAATAAACTTGGTTCATGTCACAAAATTGTCAACTATCATCCATTTTTGACAGGAAATATAATCTTTGCTGTAAAATCTTACACTTGAGAAACCTGAAATTTAATTTGCCGAGCGGTTTATTACTGAGTTATTAAAAACGGAGGGAAAATGTTCTACTCTGTATGGATTATAGCAGTAAATCATTATTGGTTGATACCAGTTTAATTGCAGTAGTGAAAATTTGTGTAAATGTGTAGATTTGAGGAGTGTATTTATAGGCTGTGTTCACATTTAACAGTTCTACTGCATTCTGCAACCGTCAGATGCTACATTGCAGCAAATGCTGTTCCCCAAAAATTCCATTTACGCAATTTTATCGAAGCCATTCTGTTTTATTAACTGCAGCATCCCCTATCCATGGCATAATTATGCCATCTTTCCAATTGTGGAAAGAAAGAAAAAATTGCACAGAAATTTTTTTTTTTTCCCCATAGATGCTGATCCTAGAAAATAATGGCCTCAACAACTGTATGGATTGACATGTGCATTTTGTCTTTGACTTGAAGCTTGTCGTTTTTTGACATAAATCAGTAGTACATGTGTATATATAAACCTGTGTAATATATACTATCTGGGGAAATTACATCTTTCTTACCTTCCGGCAGTCTGCAGGCTCTCTGTAAAGGACCGTTTAAACAACTGATTTGTCCTATCCATCATGGCTCCTCTATAGAAGTCATGACTTTAAAGGATCGAATACGTCGGTCGGCTTAACTATGACCCCTCATCTTTACCCCTTGAATAACACTCCGACAACTGTTGTGGTGAAAGGCCATAGCAGCCATATTTATTAAATAACATTTTGAACCAAATATGCAAATTTAGCATAATTATAAATATATACAAGTATTACATATAAATAACCAATAGTAATAACAGATAACATAAAAACATAGGCCAATTTCGGGAGGAAGGAAAAGCTCCTTGAAGGCAGTCTCCAAAAAAACAATTTTACCCTTGGCCGTCCACACCTGACCCAAAGGTACCGTATACCGTTTTTAAATGGCTTCTGGGGACTCCATCCCCCCAGCAACTCCACCTGATGTATTTTACACCAATCTGATGCACGGCCCATTTTCTTGCACCATAACCTAAATTTTCTGCCTCCAAGGAACCCCCTTTTCCCGCCATCGACGGGCTACAGTGAAACCTTACTGTCGGCCGTTCCGCCACACCTGAAGGGCAAGCTCCAAACCCTCCTGCAAACCCAAGCACCATATTTCAATCCCTATCGCATTCAAAATGTACCCCATCGGCTCTGCGCAGCTCCGCCGATGGTGTCTTCAAATCGCGGTGACGCACCGCAATCCCACCGTTCCTGCGAACAAAGCGGGCAATTTCTTTATTAATCTTTGCCCTAGCCTTATTCAAGCTAACTACTGAGCGTGCCTGCCACCAAGCACTACGCGCCACGATATCCAACCACACCACTAACATGCCCGGAAAAAATGACCAGAGATGCAACAGATCCAACTTTATATCCCTAACCAAATCCCTGGAAGGTCTGAGAGAAATATCATTGCCCCCTATGTGTAAAAGTAACACATCAGGCGGTCTATCCAGGGCCGCGTAAAATTGTACCTCAGACAGGACTCTGTTCAACAGCATGCTCCTAAGCCCCAGTCACCTTACTTGCATCTCTGACCGTGCCAAACCCAACTGTCGATCGTCCGGACGTACATCCGCCCGCAGTGCACCCCAGTAAACAAATGAATGGCCGACAATCCATACCAGACAAACGTCAGCGCCTGAAAAACATTAAACAGAACATAACATGCAAACTAATATACCAACTGAGGCCGAACATAACCCTTAAATCTCGCAGACCCCCATCTTCCAATTCTCTTAATCACCGAATCAGACAACCCCCACCTGGAAGCCTCTGTGGCCGCTCCAATCCGAAATGAATGAGAAAAAAATTCCTTCTCCACCATACCCAAGGAGGCCAAGCACTTTCGAAAAACTGCCACTCGCATGCACCAAAAGCGGAGCACCATCCTGCGGCCGCTCAACTAAAAATCGCTCCACAGTAGCAACCGGACACACGGGGGAACCCTCCAAATGCGCCAAAATCACTCTCAAACCTCTGCCCGTCTGATCTGTTTTTGACCGCCGAATAGTACATGTCACAGAGCCCCCTTCCAGCTGAACATCGCCCAACAACAAACCGCCCACCATGGTTCCACTACACGCCACCAACTCAGAAACTCTAAACGCCCCAAAAAACGTCAAAGAATATGCCGCCCTAAATAAGCAAACCTCATAACTCGAAGAACACACCTGCTCCAAACACCTACCCAAAGATCCCAATAACTCGAAGGTAACCGGCCGGCGAGTGTCCCTCCGCACACCCGGTTTCCGATAACCCTTCAATGCCTGACTAACCATAAAGGACTTAGAAACATCGCATACCACACCACAGCCGGAGAACCACTCGTACTCGTTGCCCCACCCCCCATTCTAGACAACAAAGCAAGCACCCCAGACAATACCTCACGCACCAACCTCTCCGCATCCATCCGCCCCCCAGAACCCCAAGGCAATACAGACCCCCCCACCCTCCCCACAACCAGAACGCTCCTCACCTGGCCTTCCCTGGGCAGGACACCCAGCAGCCGCCGAACCCTTTCCTGTAGACCTCTCTGGCCTGCTGGCAGCGCCCCTGGCCGTCATCCGGGGAATCCCATCTCTGTGTGGAGGGACATCAGAGAAGTCATCGGCGTCATCCTCGGCATCCTCCAGAACTCTCTTTCTTCCATTTCCTCCCTGGCAGCACTTCCGTGCGCCAGACCAGGGAAGCTAAGCTTCGCCCCCTGGTTACGACGAACAGGCTGCCGACCTACACTCCTGCGCAGGCCGCAGCCAGCGCCGGAATTCCACGGCTCCTGCTGACTCACTCCCCGCTGCTCCAGCAGCTGGAGCTGCTGATCGACCCGGTTCCTGAGAGCCTGCACGTTGCTGGGACCGTGCCGCTCCTGTCTGCAGGATATTCCCCTGCCTGGCTGCTTCCCTGGCAAGCACCTCACCAGCTGGATCAGCCGTACCGCTCTCTGCCGCACTTCGTCCTGAAGGAGGGGGGAGGAGCCTCCCATCCGCCTCCCGCCGAGCCCCGCCGGATTCATCCCCACTCGCAGCGTCGCTGGGGCAGAGCATCTCCGGAAGTCTGCGGCAGGAGGGTCCCTCTGGGGGCTCCCTAGACGGCGCCGTACTCATGGGGTAACCTCAGGGCTGAGACGTTCTGGCGGCCTAGAACGTCAGGCCCTGGCAACCTGTTCTGCCGCCGAATCCCCGCTAGCGGATACAGCCACCATCAAAGTGGACTGTACCCATTCTTGTCCTCGCTGCTGCACAGCTTCCCGGACCGCTGCCAATAACTCATCCATGGAAGACAACATCTCTGCACTCAGGTAAGCTCCAACTCTCTCCCTCTGCGCGCCAAACTATATCCATTCCCCTTTACTGCCCCTTAAATAACCTATACCCTGCAAAGCCCACCCATACTCCGCTTACTGTTTAACCCATTACATTCCTGACCTACTTAACCCTTCTTTCCTTTTCAGCCTCCCTGCTTCTACGCCCAGTCAAGCCGCATTACACTACGGCTTCGTCCCGCTCGATTGCTCTAATGATGCTAGTGTGAACAAAGCCAAAAAACAAAATTGATTGACAGCTGAGAGAATAGCTTGCACTCATTGATATAGCTAATATTGATTCCAAAAGAATCAAATGGAATTTTTTTATATAATTTTTTTTTAAATTTAATTTTACTCTTCCTTTAGGATTATATTTTAATTCAGCTGGAGGAAATAAACTTAGTTCATGTCATAAAGTTGTCAATTATCATCCATTTTTGACAGAAAATATAATCTCTGCTGTTAAATCTTACAATTTCATTTGCCGAGAGGTTTATTACTGAGATATTAAAAATGGGGAAAATGTTCTACTCTGTATGGATTATAGCAGCAAATCATTATGGATTGATATCAGTTTAATTGCAGTAGTGAAAATTTGTATCAATGTGTGGATTTGAGGAGCGTATTTATAGGCTGTGTTCACATTTAACAGTTCTTGTAATGTCGGGGTAGGGAAACAGACAAGTGAGCCCTAATCTACCCGCCACTCAGTCCCTGCCTACTTGCAACGACCCGCCCTAGGCGACGGGGTACAACTGGGCGACAGTCCCTACACTCAATAGGTGCACGACAGACAAACAGACAAGGGTACAAAGAAGCCAGGGAAATGGGGAAGTTGCCCACGGGAACACCGTGAGCAACAAGCGAGGTGAACGAGCCGAGTCAAACCAGGAGCTGAGCGAGGTACAAAAACGCAGAGCAGAAGAGTGGTCAGAAAAGCCAAGGTCAATCACAAGCAGAGGATAGTAGTTCAAGAAGCTGCAGCAGGGCCAGGAAACAAACAGAGAAGAATCACAAGCAAAGGAGGAACAGGAAAGGCAGGTATAAATAGACAGAGGGCGGGAGCTAGCTCCGTCTGGCCAGGCTGTGATAGGCTCTCCCACTCCTAAGCCTGCCATCCTGGGTGGTGGAAGATGGAGTCAGTCTCACAGACATAGAAGCAGGTGCAGACTGATTAACTATGGGTGTTGACACAGAAGTTGTGTCTGCCAGATCCTTTACAGTTCTACTGCATTCTGCAGCCGGCAGCAAATGCTACTCCAAAAAAAATCTATTTACACAATTTCAACAGGCCGTTTTGTTTTTACTTTTATTAACTGCAGCATCCTGATCCTAGAAAATAATGGCATCAACAATTGTATGTATTGACATGTGGGTTTTGTCTTTGACTTGAAGCTTGCCATAAATCATTAGTACATGTGAATATATGAAACTCTGTAATATATTATATCAGGGGGAAATTACATCTTTCTTACCTTCCAGCAGCCTGCAGGCTCTGTAAATGTTCAGAAACCTCCTCAGTCGCCAAGGAAACCATCTAGTGTAAAACAGTAAATAGAAGACAGGGGGGAGAGCAGAGGAGGCTATGGATATTAGGATATGCCATCAATATCCGATTGGTGGGGGGCGACTGCTGTGACCCCCATCGTCTCTCAGAATGAAGGGGCCACAGCACTAATTACTCTAAGTGCTGCTGCCCCCTAAAAAAAATTCCCTACACAGTGAAACGCTGGGCCATCTGCAGTGCTGGGAATCGCAACACAGCTCCACGCACCTGAATTAAGCTGGGGTGCAGTTCCCCGCAGAGTGGATGACCCGGGAACTTTTTCCCTTAGTTCTCAGGATCAATGGTTGTTCCAAAGGTCAGATCATGACTGATAGTACTGCTGGTGCATTTCCTAGCTTTATATCTTAGAGATATATATATATATATATGGCGACCGCTGGTTCAAAACCCCTAGGGGGCTAATAAAAAGTGTAAAAAAAACTTGACGTTTTCAGTAGTGAAAAAAAAAGAAATAAAACAATAATAAAAGTTGAAAAAAAAACTTTTCACATTTTTCCTCTTATGTAATGTTAGAAAAAAAAATTGTAACACTGCGTCGTAAAAGTCTGAACTATTACATTCTAACCTTATTTATGGTAAATGCCATAAAAAACGAAAATATTAAACTCCAGAATTGCTGTATTTTTGGTCACCTTCGCACCAAAAAATGTATTTATAAAACTGATCAAAAAGTCTTATGTACCAAAAAAATTGTCCCGCAAAAAATAAGCCCTCACACTGTTCAATTGACGAAAAAATGTAAAAAGTTATGGCTCTCAGAATACAGCGGCACAAAACTATTTTTTTTAACTAATATTTTTTTTCTTTGTAAAAGTAGTAAAACATAAAAAAAAAACTATATAAATTTGATATTGCCGTAATCAAACTGACCAGCAGAATAAGGTCGCCTTTTTTCTGCACGGTGAACGCCGTAAAAAAGAAACCCAAAAAAGAATGAAGGAATCACAGTTTTTTTTCCAATTCCACCCCACAAAGAATTTTTTGTTCAGTTTCCCACTACATTATATGGTATTTTAAATGATGCCAATAGAAACTACAATTCCTCCCGCAAAAAAAGTAAGCTTTCACACCGCTCCTCTGACGTAAAAATAAAAAAGTTATGGCTCTTGGAAGGCGGGGAGGGAAAAACTAAAACGAGAAAAATGGCTTAGACTTTAAGGGGTTAAATGTACACATAAATTATATTATTGCAACCGTTACAACCAATACTATAAAACAAATGCAGAACTGGCTGCAGCGGGATATCACACGACACAAGCCATTGAAAAGTCATTGAAAAAGTCAAGATAAAGGATCTTGTCACTGTGTATTTAATGCGTTAAATATCAAGATAAAGAGGACTACATCTGTAGCCTGCACGGTGAATATGTAAAAATGACAAAAACACTTATTTTGATCATCCTTCTCCCAAAAAAAGCAATTAAAGTACGTCAAAATAATACCAATAAAAACATCAGTTTGTCCCTCAAAATACGAGCCCATACACAGCTCCGTCGATGTTAAAATAAAAGAGCTACGGTTACGAGAATACGGTGATACAAAAACAAATGTTATTTTTAAAAACTTGTTTTTATTGTGCAAAAGTAGTAAAACATAAAAATATAAGTATAAATTTGGTATGGCCATAACTGGAACGACCCGCAGAATAAAGACGACATGTAATTTATACCACACGGTGAACACGTAAAAACAATGGCCAAAAAAAATGTGCCAGAATTAGTTTTTTCTTTTTTTCCATTCTCACCTTTAATAAAAATTGTGAAAGTTTCTCAATAAATTATATGTACTCAATGGGGCCATGAAAAACACAACTCGTTCTGCAAAAAAAACTAAATCTCATGCTGCTAAGGATGTAGCCATCTTTATCTTGGCTCTGATAACTTGATGCAGCGTGATATCACACAACAAAAGCCATTCAAAAGTCATTGAAAAATAGCTTTCCACTGTGTATTGAATGCGTTAAAAGTCAAGATAAAGACGGCTACATCTGTACATCGACGGATTTTTATTTTTTTTTTGAAGTTTTTTAAAAGGTTTTACAAAGTTATTGCTCTCGAAATGCAGTGATGGAAAAACAAAAATTGCTGTGTCCTAAAGGCCCAATATAACTGCGTCTTTAAGGGGTTAACCCACGTAATAGGGCATTGCATACTCATGTAGGTATATGACCTATATACAGATGTAGCCATCTTTATCTTGACTATTAATGCATTAAATACACATTGACACAAACTTTATCTTGACTTTTTCAATAATTTTTCCATGGCTTTGTTGTGTGATATCACGCTGCAGCAAGTTATCAGTCAAGATAAAGATGGCTACATCTGTATCTGATCTATATTACGGATCCCTTTAAACCAGACTGATTGTTCCAGGAGATATCTGGCTTTTGCGTCGCACCTTTGATATAAAGGGGTTATTTTAATAATGTCTACTTTGATTTGTAGCTTCAGTCTAGGTTACATCTAATTATCTTCATCTCAGAGCTGTCAGGCTTAGTTCTCCAGGGACAGATGAGGATCTGCCAGAATTTTTTTTTTGTGACAACCAATTACCTCTGGCAGTCCAAAAATTGTTAGTATACATTTGTAAATAGAGTCCGGCTACCTATGAAATTTCATACAAAAATGTTCTCTGCCACAAGGTCATGATATAGCTATTTTTATTTATATCTAATTAAATGTTTAAAGTGACACTAGTAGTGTATTCAATTAAAATAATAAAACAAATGTAAATTTAAAAAATAAATAAGAATATATATATATATTATTTGTAATTATTTTTTTTTTTTTTTTATTTGTTTTATTATTTTTATATATATACCCACTAAGCGAACAATATCCAAAAAGGAACAGGCAGCACTCCATATAGATCCAAGTGATAAAATAACGTTTTTTATTCATCCAGAATGATGCAATATTTCAGCCCCCATCTCGGGCCTTTCTCAAGCAATTCAATAGTGAAGGACATCCCGTTAAGGACCATGAAAGTGTCACATGCAACAAAGTAAAATACAAGGTACAGGTTAGAAAATATATATAACAAGTTTACTAATATGTACGGATGTAGCCATCTTTATCTTGACTCTGATAACTTGCTGCAGCCATGTTATCACACAACAAAAGACATTCAAAAATTAAAGAAAAAGGATCTTGCCACTGTGTATTTAAAGAGGCTCTGTCACCAGATTTTGCAACCCCTATCTGCTATTGCAGCAGATCGGCGCTGCAATGTAGATAAGAGTAACGTTTTTATTTTTAAAAAACGAGCATTTTTGGCCAAGTTATGACCATTTTTGTAGTTATGCAAATGAGGCTTGCAAAAGTCCAAGTGGGTGTGTTTAAAAGTAAAAGTCCAAGTGGGCGTGTATTATGTGCGTACATCGGGGCGTTTTTAATACTTTCACTAGCTGGGCGCTCTGATGAGAAGTATCATCCACTTCTCTTCAGAACGCCCAGCTTCTGCCAGTGCAGATCTGTGACGTCACTCACAGGTCCTGCATCGTGTCGGCCACATCGGCACCAGAGGCTTCAGTTGATTCTGCAGCAGCATCGGCGTTAGCAGGTAAGTCGATGTAGCTACTTACCTGCAAACGCTGATGCTGCTGCAGAATCAACTGTAGCCTCTGGTGCCGATGTGGCCGACACGATGCAGGACCTGTGAGTGACGTCACAGATCTGCACTGGCAGAAGCTGGGCGTTCTGAAGAGAAGTGGATGATACTTCTCGTCAGAGCGCCCAGCTAGTAAAAGAAGTAAAAACGCCCCGATGTACGCACCTAATACACGCCCACTTGGACTTTTACTTTTAAACACGCCCAGTTGTACTTTTGCAAGCCTCATTTGCATAACTACAAAAATGGTCATAACTTGGCCAAAAATGCTCGTTTTTTAAAAATAAAAACGTTACTGTAATCTACATTGCAGCGCCTATCTGCTGCAATAGCAGATAGGGGTTGCAAAATCTGGTGACAGAGCCTCTTTAATGTGTTAAAAGTCAAGATCAAGACGTCTACATCTTTATCACTCACATGTATAATTAGCAATTACTCCCCCATCAAGGATCCACATGTCATTCGTTGTTTTCATAATAAGCAACGCATTCCGGCGCCTGAATTACAGCAGTTCCTCTGGTCCACTATTGCGCCCGTTCACAGACTCTAACATTAGACTATTGAGCAGATCCATACAGAGCCGCTCCATCCGCGCAACGGTGTTCCCAGCCATCATGGAAAGGGGCAGTATTTGCCAATATTTTACTATAGAAACTTACTTTGTTATATGGAATTTCAACACTATATAAATTGTGCTTTGAGGGAAAAGTTATTACCGTTAGGTAGGTGCAAAAAGGCTTAAAGATTCCACCCACGTCGGTACTTATGCCCAGTCAGCCGTTCCCCTATCACAAGAACTAGTTTGCCCCGGCAACCAGATGCTTCACCCCTCACGATGTGGACGTAGCCTACCATAGCAGTGCACACCTGGGATTTCAAGTTGTGACATCATGGGGCAGGGGCGGAAATATCGCCGATGCAGCCCGCTCACCTGCCCTACATGCTGTGCGCATAGATTGGCACAAGGCCCCCATCCTCTCTGGGCCCCCATGCCCTGAGGCATAAGGAGGCCCGTGCCGCCCAGCATATAACATTTATGGGCTAGGCAGCACAGGCCTCCTCATGCCCGGTGGTGTCGCTAGCACCGGAGGGGGCCCGGTGCTAGCGACAGCCACATTCACTTGTATCTGCATCCTCAGGATGCAGATACTATTGAATACTATATAAGGCGCTGGGAAGACTCCCTGCGCAGGCCTGCGTGATGACGTCCTTGCATCACACTGGACTGCGCAAGCGTCCCACCCAGAGTATATGCAGCGCTTTGTCCGCAACGGCAATAGGGCAAGGTAAGTAGAATTGTTTTTTTTTTTGGGGGGGGGGGCTGTGTAACAATATACCGGGGGCAGGAGCTTTGTGACACTATATACAAGGGGAGAGGGAGAAGCTTTGTGGCACTATGTACAAGAGGAGGAGGGAGATGTGACACTAAATACAAGGGGAGGGGGCTGTTTGGCACTACATGAAACGGGTGAATCGTTGTGCGACACTATATACAAGAGGAGGGGGCTGTGTGGCACTATGTACAAGGGGAGGGGGAGCTGTGTGGCAGTATATACAAGGGGAGGGCGGGGCTGTGTGGCACTATAAACAAGGGGAGGGGGGAGCCGTGTGGCACTATATACAAGGTGAGGGGGGCTCGGTGGCACTATATACAAGGGGAGGGGGCCTCGGTGGCACTATATACAAGGGGAGGGGGCTGTTTGGCACTATATACAAGGGGAGGGGGAGATGTGTGACACTATATACAAGGGGGAGCTGTGTGTCACTATATACAAAAGAGGGCTGTGTGGCACTATATAAAAGGCGGGCTGGGTGGCACTATATACAAGAAAAGGGCTATGTGGCACTATCTACAAAGGGGAACTATATGACACAATATACAAGGGGGAGGGCTCTGTGGCGCTGTCTACAGGGGATTCTGTGGTGCTATATAGAAGGGGCACAAAGAGGATATTACTGTGTGGGCACAAAAGGGGCACGGTTACTGATGGGGCACTTTTATTGTCGAGCACTGAGGGATCATTGTTATCATCTGGGGCACTGTGGCTTAATAGTTTGTTTAGGGGATGGGGTATTGGTGGCAAGGATGCTGGAAATGCGAGAAACCAACATGTCTGTGTGTCAAATTCTGCAGAGACGAGTCGTGGCTGGAATAAGTCGTCACATTGGTCTGGGACGGATGGAGAAAAAAAAGGGTCACTATATGGTGGTAATATTGGTCTTTGTATAGTGTTTTTTATTCAGTAACATTATGTGGGTATTATTCAGTTACTATGTGGTTATGGTGTGGCGGTATTATTCAGTAACAGTATGGGGGTATTATTCAGTCACAATGTGGTTATGGTGTGGCGGTATTATTCAGTAATAGTATGGGGGTATTATTCAGTCACTATGTGGTTATGGTGGGGAGGTATTATTCAGTAACAGTATGGGGGTATTATTCAGTCACTATGTGGTTACGGTGTGGTGGTATTATTCAGTAACAGTATGGGGGTATTATTCAGTCACAATGTGGTTATGGTGTGGGGGTATAATTTAGTAACAGTATGGGGGTATTATTCAGTCACTATGTGGTTATGGTGTGGCGGTATTATTCAGTAACAGTATGGGGGTATTATTCAGTAACAGTATGGGGGTATTATTCAGTCACTATGTGGTTATGGTGTGGTGGTATTATTCATTAACAGTATGGGGGTATTATTCAGTAACAGTATGGGGGTATTATTCAGTCACTATGTGGTTATGGTGTGGCGGTATTATTCAGTAACAGTATGGGGGTATTATTCAGTAACAGTATGGGGGTATTATTCAGTCACTATGTGGTTATGGTGTGGAGGTATTATTCAGTAACGGTATGGGAGCATTATTCAGTCACTATGTGATTATGGTGTGGGGGTATTATTCACTAAGAATATGGGGGTATTATTCAGTCACTATGTGGTTATGGTGTGGTGGTATTATTCAGTAACAGTATGGGGGTATAATTCAGTCACTACATGGTTATGGTGTGGCAGTATTATTCAGTAATAGTGTGGGGATATTATTCAGTCACTATGTGGTTATGTGTGGAGGTATTATTCAGTAACAGTATGGGGGTATTATTCAGTCACTATGTGGTTATGGTGGGGAGGTATTATTCAGTAACAGTATGGGGGTATTATTCAGTTACTATGTGGTTATGGTGTGGAGGTATTATTCAGTAACAGTATGGGGGTATTATTCAGTTACTATGTGGTTATGGTGTGGCAGTATTATTCAGTAATAGTGTGGGGATATTATTCAGTCACTATGTGGTTATGTGTGGAGGTATTATTCAGTAACAGTATGGGGGTATTATTCAGTTACTATGTGGTTATGGTGTGGCAGTATTATTCAGTAATAGTATGGGGGTATTATTCAGTCACTATGCGGTTATGGTGTGGTGGTATTATTCAGTAACAGTATGGGGGTATTATTCAGTAACAGTACGGGGGTATTATTCAGTTACTATGTGGTTATGGTGTGGCAGTATTATTCAGTAATAGTGTGGGGATATTATTCAGTCACTATGTGGTTATGTGTGGAGGTATTATTCAGTAACAGTATGGGGGTATTATTCAGTTACTATGTGGTTATGGTGTGGCAGTATTATTCAGTAATAGTATGGGGGTATTATTCAGTCACTATGTGGTTATGGTGTGTTGGTATTATTCAGTATCAGTATGTGGGTATTATTCAGTCACTATGTGGTTATGGTGTGGAGGTATTATTCAGTAACAGTATGGGGGTATTATTCAGTCACTATGTGGTTATGGTGTGGCGGTATTATTCAGTAACAGTATGGGGGTATTATACAGTCACTATGTGGTTATGGTGTGGAGGTATTATTCAGTAACAGTATGGGGGTATTATTCAGTCACTATGTGGTTATGGTGTGGTGGTATTATTCAGTAACAGTATGGGGGTATTATTCAGTCACTATGTGGTTATGGTGTGGCAGTATTATTCAGTAATAGTATGGGGGTATTATTCAGTCACTATGTGGTTATGGTGTGGAGGTATTATTCAGTAACAGTATGGAGGTATTATTCAGTAACCATATTGGGGTTTTATTCAGTCACTACATTGTTATTGTGTGGCGGTATTATTCAATAACAGTATGGGGGTATTATTCAGTAACAGTATAGGGATATTATTCAGTCACTATATGGCTATTGTGTAGCAGTATTATTCAGTAATAGTATGGGGGTATTATTCTGTCACTATGTGGTTATGGTGTGGTGGTATTATTCAGTAACCGTATGGGGTTATTATTCAGTCACTATGTGGTAATGGTGTGGAAGTTTTATTCAGTAACAGTACAGGGGTATTATTCAGTCAATATGGGGTTATTGTGTGGTGGTATTAGTCAGTAACAATATTAATTCAGTAATTAATTCAGTAATTAAGTCAGTAACAGTATTATTCAGTAACAGTATAGGGGTATTATTCAGTCACTATATGGCTATTGTGTAGCAGTATTATTCAGTAACAGTACGGGGGTATTATTCAGTAACAGTATGGGGGTATTATTCAGTCACTATGTGGTTATGGTGGGGAGGTATTATTCAGTAACAGTATGGAGGTATTATTCAGTCACTATGTGGTTATGGTGTGTTGGTATTATTCATTAACAGTATGGGGGTATTATTCAGTCACTATGTGGTTATGGTGTGGTGGTATTATTCAGTAACAGTATGGGGGTATTATTCAGTCACTATGTGGGTGGTTATGGTGTGGTGGTATTATTCAGTAACCGTATGGGGGTATTATTCAGACACTACATGGTTATTTTGTGGAGGTATTACTCAGTAACAGTATGGGGTATTATTCAGTCTCTATGTGGTTATAGTGTGGCGGGATTATTCAGTAACAGTATGAGGGTATTATTCAGTAACAGTATGGGGGTATTATACAGTCACTATGTGGTTATGGTGTGGTGGTATTATTCAGTAATAGTATGGAGTATTATTCAGTCACTATGTGGTTATGGTGTGGTGGTATTATTCAGTAACAGTATGGAGGTATTATACAGTCACTATGTGGTTATGGTGTGGTAGTATTATTCAGTAACATTATGTGGGTATTATTCAGTTACTATGTGGTTATGGTGTGGCAGTATTATTCAGTAATAGTATGGGGGTGTTATTCAGTCACTATGTGGTTATGGTGTGGCGGTATTATTCAGTAACATTATGGGGGCATTGTTCAGTCACTTTGTGGTTATGGTGTGGCGATATTATTCAGTAACTGTATGGGGGTATTATTCAGTCACTATGTGGTTATGGTGTGACGAAATTATTCAGTAACAGTATGGAGGTATTATTCAGTAACAGTATGGGGTATTATTCAGTCACGATGTGGTTATGGTGTGGTGGTATTATTCAGTAACAGTATTTGGGTATTATTCAGTCACTATGTGGTTATGTGTGGCAGCATTATTCAGTAACAGTATGGGGGTATTATTCAGTCACTATGTGGTTATGGTGTGGAGGTATTATTCAGTAACAGTATGGGGGTATTATTCAGTCACTATGTGGTTATGGTGTGGTGGTATTATTCAGTAACAGTATGGGGGTATTATTCAGTCACTATGTGGTTATGGTGGGGAGGTATTATTCAGTAACAGTATGGTGGTATTATTCAGTCACTATGTGGTTATGGTGTGGGGGTATTATTCAGTAACAGTATGGGGGTATTATTCAGTCACTATGTGGTTATAGTGTGGCGGTATTATTCAGTAACAGTATGGGGTATTATTCAGTCACTATGTGGTTATGGTGTGGTGATATTATTCAGTAACAGTATGGGGGTATTATTCAGTCACTATGTGGTTATGGTGTGGTGGTATTATTCAGTAACAGTATGGAGGTATTATTCAGTAACAGTATGGGGGTATTATTCAGTAACAGTATGGGGGTATTATTCAGTAACAGTATGGGGTATTATTCAGTCACTATGTGGTTATGGTGTATTGGTATTATTCAGTAACAGTATGGAGGTATTATTCAGTCACTATGTGGTTATGGTGTGGTGATATTATTCAGTAACAGTATGGGGGTGTTATTCAGTCACTATGTGGTTATTGTGTGGTGGTATTATTCAGTAACAGTATGGAGGTATTATTCAGTCACTATGTGGTTATGGTGTGGTGGTATTATTCAGTAACAGTATGGGGGTATTATTCAGTCACTATGTGGTTATAGTGTGGTGGTATTATTCAGTATCAGTATGAGGGTATTATTCAGTCACTATGTGGTTATAGTGTGGTGGTATTATTCAGTAACAGTATGGGGGTATTATTCAGTCACAATGTGGTTATGGTGTGGTGGTATTATTCAGTAACAGTATGGAGGTATTATTCAGTCACTATGTGGTTATGGTGTGGCAGTATTATTCAGTAACAGCATGGAGGTATTATTCAGTCACTGTGGTTATTGTGTGGTGGTATTATTCAGTAACAGTATGGGGGTATTATTCAGTCACTATGTGGTTATCGGGTGGCGGTATTATTCAGTAACAGTATGGGGGTGTTATTCAGTCACTATGTGGTTATGCTGTGGTGGTGTTATTCAGTAACAGTATGGAGGTATTATTTAGTCACTATTTGGTTATTGTGTGGTGGTATTATTCAGTAACATTGGGTTTTAAACTAGTAATACAATGTGCAATATTGATTTGTAGAGTTTAATATGCGCGCAGGCGTGGTTAGGTTATGGGGGGCCCAGGCATATTCTTAGGACAGGGGCCCTCTGCAGTCTCTGTCCGCCTCTGTCATGGAGTGCAGGCACATCGCCGCACTAAGGATCTTAATATGCCTTACAAAAAATCTGATCCCTCATACAATGTGAACAGATTTATATTATCTATCTGCAATATATGTTAGACAAATAGGAAGCTGCTGAACATGCACAATATGTGTAATGAAAAAAGGCCAAAACCATACCTTCCAATTTCAAGTATTGCAAAGAGGGATAACAGATGTGGCGCGAGTAGCATGACGCGGCAAATTATTTTCCTTTTAAGCCACGTCTCTAACACCGCTCAATCCCCGCTCATACACACCCAGTTCAGCCCACACAGTATAATACTCCCATAGTGCCTCCCCACAGTATAATGCCTTCATAGAACCCCCACACAGTATAATGCCACTATTGCTGCCCCCACACAGTATAAACCAAATAGCTGCCCCCACACATTATAATGCCCCCATACAGTATAATGCCCTCATAGCTGCCTCCATACAGTATAATGACCACACAGATGTCCCTGTAGATAGTACCACAGTGCCCACTGTAGATAGTGCCCACATAGTTTATGCCAGTGCCCACATACCACTAGAGTGCCCACATAGTTCCGCAGTGCCCAAGGTAGATAGTGCCACAGTGCCCAATGTAGATAGTGCCATGGTGCCCACAAATTAAGTGCCAGTGCCCACATATTAAGTGCCAGTGCCCAGATAGTGCAACAGTGCCAGTGCCCAGATAGTGCCACAGTGCCCATGTAGATAGTGCTACATCCCCTTGAAGATAGTGCCATCCTGCCTGTAGATAGTGCTAACCCCCCTGTAAATAGCGCCATTGGGGCTCCCTTTAGAAGCAGAATCCCCAGCCAGAGCATCTGGAGGAGGAGCCCCTGACGTCACTGTACATATATGGATAGTTACGCATGGGAATTCTCCAGCATGGGAATCCCCAACCAGAGCGTCTGCAACGCTCTGGCTGGGGATTACGCTTCAGGAAGAGCCCCTGACGTCACTTTAATGCATATTTATTTATATTTAGTGGCTTAGCTTACATTAGTGTTCGCAGTGCTGTCTCAATTTTCTTGTGCGCTGCATAAATTCGAAGTCACAGGCGTTCTTGCACCTGTATACACATTTTGTTTCACTTTGTTGAAATGTGCTGTTCAAATTTTTGTGTTGTTTGTGTGATTCATATATGTGGGGTTAGTGACTGACTCCATTTTTTGATCTTGCACTCCTCCCATTCTGCCCTGGGTGATTTTGATTAGTTTAATGCTGGTTCCTACCATCCCCCAGTATATGTAGGTTTAGTCCCAGTTCTGGGTGTATGTGCAGCGTAGGTTCCCCCCTCATAGAGGTCGCCTTGTCGTGGCAGGTGGGCTCACACAATTTGATCAAAATGCGCGCTAACAACCTCCCTATTGTAAGTAGATTTAGCAGTAATGTATACTTATTTATATTTAATGGCTTAGGTGGCATTAGTGTTCGCAGTGTGCTGTCTCCATTTTCTTGTGTACGGTGTGTGTGTGTGTGTGTGTGTATGTATATATATATATATATATATATATATATATATATATATATATATATATATGAACATCTCTAATTATATGATGATAATTCAGTGATTTAGATCTTCATCTAGTTATATTTTTATTTTTTGGGTGGTTATGCCGAGTGCAGGTTCTTAGGAGGCGGAGCTTGACACCAAAGAGTGAATCCCTATGTCACGCTCCTCCCGCTCAGACCCATTTAGGCATAATACATTGTATCTGTTTTACCTGGAGGTTCCATTAATATTAATAATGAGCTTGTTACTTATTAAGTTATTTTGCAACTATAGTCCTGTTTGCAGGTAGCAATGGCTGCAGTTCAACAAATCTTATATTTCCGTACAGTACCTTATTCTCCCTTAAAGTTGACTTGTTCGATCTTATGACTTGTTTTTAGTAAATATTTGCATTCCCCTGTTAACCTGAAAAGGCCTTAACCCCTTAAGGACACGACCCATTTTGGCCTTGAGGACAGAACAATTTTTTTATATTTCCTTCCTTTCGTCCCGACGCTCATAACTTTTTTTATTTTTTGTACGACGTAGTTGTATGAAACTTTGTTTTTTGCGGGACGAGTTGTACTTTATGTAGGTATAATTTTTTGCTACAAATATATTATCGTTTAATTTATATACATTTTTATTTTGGCGAAAATGCAGGAAAAAAAAAGCAGTTCCGCTGCAGTTTTAATATTTATTTTTTTACATTATACACCGATCATCATAAATAATGTTATACATTTGTTGTACAGGTTGTTCCAGTCATGGCGATACCAAATATGTCTCTATTATTTCATGTTTTGGGACTTTATTTAACTTGTTTTATTTTTTTTATTAACTAAACTTTTGTTTTTAATCCTATAGAGGGATTTTTCATTTTGAATTTTTTATTGTAATGCACTGGCATATATCTATATGCCAGTACATTAGCCTGTGTACTGATTCTACACAGGCAGTTGTTAGGGCATACCTCAGTATGCCCTAACAGGAAATATGGTCAGACAGCCCTGGGGTCCTTCAATGTCACTCAAGTGACACAGGGATTTTCTGAGAAGCGATCAAAGGGCAGTCGCCCCTTCTCTTACTTACTTTGAATGCCGCGATCAGCTTTGATCGTGGCATTCAAGAGGTTAACGGCGGAGAGAAGAGGTTTCTCTTCTCTCCGCCGTCAGAGCGGGGCTGAGGATGTGTATTACAGCCGTTGCCCCGCTCCTGATCGCGCAAGGAGACAGCTGTCACACAGGACAAGAATGCTCATCCTAATGTGCAAAGTACCCGCCGCTCTGGACGAGTATTCTCGTCCTATGTCGGAAAACTAGTTAATGACACCGCCTGGCGGTGACTTTAGAATTTTCCGTTCTTGCCTGTGTCTTTCATCAGCCATAACTTTTTAATTTTTTTCATTGATGTGGCCTTATGAGGCCTTGTTTTATGCGGGAGAAATAGAATTTTTTTTTCTACATGGTTTGGGGGGTAGAAAAAATGTACTGTGTCATTTATATTATTATTTATTTTGAGGCGGGAATATATTAAAAGAAAAAGATTCTCTTCATTGTTTTCTTTTCATTTATTTTTTTATCCTATTCACGTTTCACACTATACAACCTGTTAGATTAATTCCTCAGGTTAGTACGGTCGGGTTGATACCTAATATGTATAGGTTTTTGTTTTATGCAATGTATGGGCAATAAAAAATATCTTATGTAAAATAATGATTTTTTTTAACATTTATTTTTTTGTAACATTTTTTTTTTTTATTTTAATCTCATTAACCAGTTACGGATGGCCCAAAGACTATAAATGACCAGGAGGTCCGCACATAACTCTGCAAGGATATTCCAGAACGTCCTGCAGATTTAGCCTGTTTGCCACTCCCTGGCGGCATTTAGCTCTGTGATACAGCTGTCTAGACAGCTTCACCCAACCAGCATGGTCTCCGGGCATGTGATCGTTGTGACAACCTGTCACAACGATTACATTACTTCCCCTATTGGCATTTATGCACAGTTCTGAGGGGCTCCATAATACAGCTGTCTAGAGAGGATAGAACACCCAGTTGTAAATGTATTCATACATTTCTAGGAGGAATAACAGTTGGATGGCACATTGTAGAGTAGTAAGAAAAGATGTTCCAAAATGCAAGTATATACTAACAGGCATGTCAGAAGAGATGACAGGCCCTCCGTAAGAATCCCTAGCTGCAAAGTAAGGCAATAGTACTTGCTACATGTTTGCCATTTGCTACACCGATTGTATGTTCCAGTCTGGTGTTTTCCCAGCTCTGCATAAGTATTTCCTCAGTCCATGTTTGCTTTTGTGTTTAGTTCTGTTAGTTGGTTAGTTTAATCCTTCTTCATTGTTTTCTTTTCTGCTTGTCTGGTTTCCCTGAGTTTTCGACCAGTTATTGTTGTTTTCATTGCCTCTGGTTCCTAGTGATCTCCTGGGGGATGTGTTAAGGACACTGTCTGCAGATTAGGGACTCCATTATGAACAGTGTTTGGAACAGTTAGGATTAGTGGTGTAAGGGTCAGTGTTTAGGAACAGATCCAGAGATAGATATAGGGAAACTAGTTAGGGTTAGGTTGTTACCATCTTCTATCATCTGTTTGGTTTCCATCATCTGACTGTTATCTTCAGCCATCGTCCGTGGTTATCATCAACCGACTGTTATTATCAGCCATCTGTTTTGTTCCAGTAACCTGTCTGACATCATCTTGTTCCATCCCTGTATTAAATCGATGAGTCCCTTTTTCTTGTATTCCTGTTACCTGTCAGTCCTGGAATTGCTATAGGTGAAGCTTAGTCTGTCTTGTGGCCAGCCAGCGTCGTTACAGAAATGACCTAATGTTTGAATCAAGTTTTTATATTAAATGTATTTTTTAAATATTTTTCTATGTCACTATCTATATGAATAAAATTCCTGAAATATTGCCGTTTTAACATTGGTCATTGAGCACTGGTATTTGCTGACACCTCCTGTCACTTTTCAGCTTGTGCTGTGTACACTGGTGGCAATGTTCCCTCTAAACTGTGTGCTATTGAAAGGAAAGAGTTAAAACAATATATTAATAAGGTCAACAAGCCCAATAATAGTTCAACCTCTCTGCAGGGTGTGAAACTTTTGACGCCAACAGGGTACAGTGTTTGGGGTCAGCGATCATTTCATCATCATGAGAGGGCAGGATTACAATGACAGATAACACCTATATTATAAAGCTGGAGACAAATAGCACAGGATCAGACCAGGATCACTGTCTGTATCATATATAGATGATACAGACAGCTCCTCCACTTCCCTGCAGTGACTAATGCATGTCACAGAGCATGCTCACTACACACTCCTATAGAAGACAAAAGAACATTTCTAGATATCACAGTTTAGAGGGAAGAGGGACTGGGGTCAACATTCATCTCATTATCACCAGGGGGCAGGATTACAATGACAGATAACATCTCCACATTAAAGCTGGAGTCCGATAACACAGTATCACACCATTGAGAATAAATGATAGACAAAGATTCCTCTCCCTCCTCCCCCCTCCCTGCACAGTGACCAATGCATCTCACAGAGCATGCTCACTACACTCTCCCATAAACAATAGGTAATTTTCTGACTTCGTTAATGTCAAGGTGCCTGCTGTTGCAGCAAAGCAGGCAAGATGGCTGCCCCTCTAATCATGTAAAGCAAGTAGAATAAAACGTATGCAATCAGATAATAAAGACATTAGACAAAAAGAGTTTATTTCAGAAGACATTTTAAGGTCATGCATTCCTGTTAACAGATACATTCAGTAGTTTGTTGTCAATATGCTAATAAGGCTTTATAAGACTCAGTAACTTTTTGTATGTTTTATTCAGTCATGATAATATTTTTCTTTTAAAATAAATGAAACCAGCAATGAAAAAATATCAGCAGTGAGCGTACTCTTACATCTGCGAGAATGATTATCTCCGGTGAGAATAAAGAAGCTTATTGAACACTGAGGAGCTGCCAAGACTTCTGGTCACTAATGAAAAAAACGGCGGTTTATTCTTAGTCTGACTTATTGCTCCTCAATTTGTAAGATACAGAACAAAGGGAGATGATAAATGTAAAGAAAGACGCTCGTCTAATTCATTGCCAATATACAGTAAATATATTGTATGAAAGCAGACTTTTATAATACTACTCGAAAGAAAGGAAACCAAGTAATAAAAATCTCCTACTTGTGTACTGTGCCTTTAAATTGTGCTGCCCTAGGCAGCTGCCTAATTTGCCAAAAAGGACAGATTGGGATCAAAGCAATCATAATTAGATAACACCAAATTAAGGTTCTATGTGGTTGGGTACTCAAGTACTATAGTTCCACAATGGCCACAGACAAGTTCTTATGGCGCATGTCCACTCGAAAAAATGACATTCCTTACTGATCCTGAGTAACAGCCTCTATTATGAATCTGAATCTTTTCTGTGAGATTTCCAGCAAGGGAAACGAAATCTTGTTTACATCGTAATCTCGCGAGATTACGCGTGGCTTGCTGGAATCTCACAGAAAAGATTCAGAAGTGTCAGGATTTTGAATACACATGACGTCCAGGCTGGAGGTCATGCATATTCATTATCAGGACACTTGATTAACGTTAAAGAGGCTCTGTCACCAGATTTTGCAACCCCTATCTGCTATTGCAGCAGATAGGCGCTGCAATGTAGATTACAGTAACGTTTTTATTTTAAAAAAACGAGCATTTTTGGCCAAGTTATGACCATTTTTGTAGTTATGCAAATGAGGCTTGCAAAAGTCCAAGTGGGTGTGTTTAAAAGTACAAGTCCAAGTGGGTGTGTATTATGTGCGTACATCGGGGCGTTTTTAATACTTTCACTAGCTGGGCGCTCTGATGAGAAGTAACATCCTCTTCTCTTCAGAACGCCCAGCTTGTGACAGTGCAGATCTGTGACGTCACTCACAGGTCCTGCATCGTGACGGCCACATCGGCACCAGAGGCTACAGATGATTCTGCAGCAGCATCAGCGTTTGCAGGTAAGTCGATCTTACCTGCAAACGCTGATGCTGCTGCAGAATCAACTGTAGCCTCTGCTGCCGATGTGGCCGTCACGATGCAGGACCTGTGAGTGACGTCACAGATCTGCACTGTCACAAGCTGGGCGTTCTGAAGAGAAGAGGATGTTACTTCTCTTCACAGCGCCCAGCTAGTAAAAGTATTAAAAACGCCCCGATGTACGCACATAATACACACCCACTTGGACTTGTACTTTTAAACACACCCACTTGGACTTTTGCAAGCCTCATTTGCATAATTACAAAAATGGTCATAACTTGGCCAAAAATGCTCGTTTTTTTAAAATAAAAACGTTACTGTAATCTACATTGCAGCGCCTATCTGCTGCAATAGCAGATAGGGGTTGCAAAATCTGGTGACAGAGCCTCTTTAATGTCTGTGTATGTGGCTGCCTATAGTGTTCTAGTAAGAACGCGATGCTGCTGCGTAAATGAATGGAGAGAAGTGTATGACGCTGACTGGTCACTGATTGGTCAGAGTCATACACTCTGTACAACGCCCACTTGGTCGAAAGTAAAAACACGCCTAGTTGGGCATTAAGAAACTCATTAGCATAAATCTAAAAATCGCTAATAATGTGGTTTAAAATAGATCGTTTTTCTAAATAAAAAGCACTGCTTGTCACCTACATTACAGCGCCGATCTCCTTATGTAGGAAATAGGGCACTTATAATGTGGTGACAGAGCCTCTTTAAGTGTGATTACATACTATTGGAGTGTGAATGCACACTCAGTCAGGTATCAGATCTATATTCAGTGTGAGTGCACAATCCACTAGGTATCAGCGTGAATGCACACTTTGCTATTTAGTCCAGGTAGGGACAGGTGTTATTAGTTTAGCTCGATATTTGGGTGAGTGTTGCAATTAATAAATTCTAGATTAATATTACTCATTACCTACCTGGTTAGCCTGGTATCTTTAGGAATATATTGGCTAGTCTAGCCCATTTTAATGATTTAATGATATTATTAAGATTATTGTGTTTTAAGCGTTCTTTTCCAGGCGGATTTACTTTATTTATTTGAACGCAAAAATTATATTTCTCCAGTAATTATCTAATAGTCAGATATGGTCATATTTGATCTCCAATGGGGCTTTGGTAGCCAGATATCCCAGACACCTAAACTGCAAGTCTGTTCAGTTATATAGTGGTACATCCCTAATTTCACATTCCTATTTAAATGGGCAAAATGGATGACAATGGCTGTGGGAGCTGTAATGGACATAAGAGGAATAAAACGGAGACATCCACATGGGCATATTACGTTAGTGAGCAGAGTGTCTGGGATTGCCAGATTTTCAGGTTCCAATTTCTTCCCAAATAAATTCTGACTGGTAGAGTCTGCTAGAATTTTTGACTTTCCCTACAGCTGGAGAGCTTCAAATTACTAACAGGAGAATCTCCAGCGTCTGTTATGCAATATAAAATGTAAAGTTGTCAAACTATATTTTCATTTCTTGGGATTTTTTTTTTACATCATTGCAATTTACACTTACTTCTGTTACTTGCAGTACCACTTGTCACCACTACTGGCAGCAAAGCCTTTCTACAAATGCCACTGCAGCAGCGTCGCTCTGTCTAATCTTGCTGATATATTCTATGAACACATGGAACTTTGAAATTGAATATCTTTAGTATTAGATATACCACAGGCATTACAGACCCTTCATTTTAGTCATCAAGAAAAACTCTACAATAATATAATGTTTTCCTCAATAAGTGCTACAACCCTTTAAGAAACCTCCTGCTAGAATAATTAGATTCAGGCTGAAAAGTTGGAAACAGTTTTACAGCTGAAATTGAACAATTGAATGTTGACTGTGAAAAATAAAATTTTAAATCATAACTTGTTTCCCACTGTGAAAATCTGACATGTAACGGATAAATGAAAATGCCTTGTAAATGCTGTCATCCATACGCTGGTGAATATAGATGAAGTTCCCGCTACTGCTGTAAAGCATATTGAGCTGTTGAATCACAATACCGTTTCGGGAAGTAATTTTGGAGAATAGACTAGGCAAGGATATGCCTATGTGGAATACAAACAGTAGAGCTGGGTTGGACGCAGGCAGTAGAGGGCCCCCATGAAAGAACTGTATATGGGCCCCTTGCTCTCCAATAGCTCATAGAGCACCACTTTTATGTCTCTCGCAATCCTCCAGTAATTTTGAGCCATGAAATTCATGACCTCAGTCCCTTACATGCAATCTAATAGACCGTAGGAAGTTACCTACTGTGCCCCTCTGCAGCCTGTGTTAGCTTAGGGTCTCAATGTTTTTTTATTTGTTTAATATTAATATGGTCGGAAAAAAAATCTTTAAATACTCTATTAGGGTCAGTTCACACGTTGCGTAAATACTGCGATTTTTCCGCAATGGAATTCGTTGTGGAAAATCTGCAGCAAATACAGTAGCAGCAAAGTGCATGAGGTAAAACAAATCTCATCCACACGCTGCGTAAATACAGAGCGGAAAAAAACGCTTAGAAATGGACCTGTGGTGCGGAATTTTATTCCGCAGCATGTCAATTGTATTTGCGTAAACGCTGCTTATTTGTAGCAGGTTTTCCCCATTGAATTAAATGGGGTGGTAAATCCCGCAACAAATAGCAGATGTTGCGTTTTTTGCGATTCCGCCGCAAAAAACGCTACTCAGAAAAAAAACTCTCGTACTTACTCAGAAATCTGTCTTCCTCCCTCCCTCCCTCCTAGGATGACGTTTCATCCCATGTGACAACTGCAGCCAATCACAGGCTGTAGCGGCGGTCACATGGGATGAAACATTATCCCAGGAGGCCGGCCTGGATGACGTCAGAGGGCCGGCCTCCTGGGATAACTCTTCACCTCTTGTGACCGCTGCTGCAGCCAATCACAGGCTGCAGCGGTCTCTTTGGATGAAACGTCATCCTATGTGGCCGACCTGGCTAAGTGCTGCAGTTTTCTGCAGCGGACATTCCAAGCGATAAACTGCACCACAGTTTGGTGCACTCTTTTTCCCTGTGGCGCACAGGGTGGATGTGCCCCGTGTGAACTTAGAGTTAGTGAGAAGAGTCCATTAAGTAGTCGGAGTGGAGAGCAAATACAAAGAGCTCTCTCACTCTGGAGGACCTGGTATGCTAATGCATTACACATATAGCCCATTGGACAGTGTGTCATACTTAATTTCCCCTGTGGTTGTGCTGCAGAAAAATTGAACACCTGTTGTCAACTTATTTTTGGGGGACCCTTCTAAAAAAAGACAGAAAACCCCTTTAGTAAGCAAGTAGCAGCAATGGAAAAGATGACGAATGGGAAAAGTCCATTATGCCACAATAAACTCTACAACTACTTTATGTTAAAGTGACAGCAGTTTTAGGGAATACTGAATTCCTTATTCAGGCCCCTCAACTATTAGCCGGAGCTAAGAGTGATTACTAAGAGCTTCTCTCGCTCTCTCGATCGTGCATTAGACGAACAACCCATTGATTTAATTAAAAACTGTGTAATGCTTCATTCCTCCTGTGGTGGTCAGATTATCTCCGAGCGTTGCGGGACCAACGATCATTGCAGAACAACCACTGATCAACTTTTTATTCAGAGGACTCTTCTAGCGAAAAGTGATTGTAAAGAGTGGACAACCCCTGTAATGACCCATCTGCGATGATCAGGCTGGAAAATTGAAAAAATTTAATGAATAAGTCATGTGATGCATTATTCCCCATGACCACTTATTATGTCTTTCCCACCCCAGGAGGGGCTTAGTTGTCCAATTTCTACCTACTATCTGGCACAGTAAGGTATGTGTCATGGAGATATTACACACTAGAAACCATACTGTAGCACTAAACAGATTCGGAGTGGGGTTCCTGGGGCCCATCAGAGAGATTAATTATAAGGGCCCGCTCTCCACCTATACAAAACATATGCTCCTCCACTTTTAACATTGTATACACAGGACATATACATAATAAGGTCTAGTAGGTTATTCGTAACTCATCCCAGAAAAATATAGACCCTAGTGAAAATGTCACCTCAAAAAGGGGTTGTCTTCTGCTGTACCTTCAGGGCTCATTTTTGGTCAGAGCCTAAGCCACCAGAGGATTCTGTGGTACTAAAGTAGGTCAGGCTTACCCTGGCAGTGAATATAGACTAAGACTTTACAATGTGTTGGTATGGGAAAAAAAAAATTGTAATTTTTTGACTGGAGTATTCCGTAAAGGACCTATGAATTGGTATTGTTTTCACGAACCTCTGGACTATTTGTAGTCAACCTAAGCAAGTACTAGACCTAACTCACTTATTGTTGTTTTCTTTTCCAGCTCGGTTGGCTTTATCATATCAATACACCCAAGATTCGAAAATGGGATTTGTTATCAATGCGATATACGCCATGGCTTATGGCCTTCACAACATGCAGGTGTCGCTGTGTCCCGGGTATGCTGGCCTTTGTGATGCTATGAAACCGATAGATGGACAGAAACTTTTGGATTGTATCATGAAGGCAAATTTCACGGGTGTAGCTGGGGACATGATCGTGTTTGATGAGAATGGAGATTCACCAGGAAGGTACGTCGTATTAATAATATACGGTTTATGAATTCATAGATTTTTATTAGGCCATGACTTAGTTACACCGAAATAAATACATTTACAGCATAATAATACAAAATTATTAGGTATATTTTTCATTACTGACCTAATTGTGAGTGTAAATGGAGTGTGATTTTTCCCAGTGAAACTTCATAAAAATATTTATTTTATCGGGTAAAGCCGGGTATTTCTAATACAGGTTCATATTTTAATGTATCTTGGTCGTATGTCAGGGCCAGAGGGACAAATGCCCAGAGGTTTCCAGCAACTAACCCAAGAGCACAATTCACAGGGGCTAATTGCCAATCCCTTCGGCCTCGGACTTAATCGATTTGGGAACCATGGTCTGAACACTGTTTATTCTTTGGTGGTATTATTTGATCACTGTGTGTTTATATTTTTGGGGCATAGCATGACATTGTTATTTGGCCTCTATATCGTAATATTATTAGGGTATTTTGTGACAGTTATTTTGCCACTGTATAGTGGTATTGGGCTATGTATTATAACATTAATATGGCACTGTATGGAATTTTATAAGGGCACTATATGGCAGTATTATGGTACTGTTATGGATATACTTTCAATATATTATAGTCCTAGATCTGGCCTGCTATATATTAGATTATACTAATATAGCAAATCTATTAGTTTCTCAGGCCAGTGGTTCAAAATGATTGAAAAGAACCATATTTCTGAGCCACTATGTAGAGAAAAGTATGTGGGCACCTGACCATACAACCTGTATGAACTTGATTTCAATGAGTGGGGCTTAACACCTGAAGTCAATAATTAGGAGGGTGCCCACATACTTTTGGCCATATAGTGAATATGCCCAATCACTGCACCATACAAACTTCTTCTCACTGTGGTTGCACTAGTGGAAGGGGGGCATGGTCCTCTATTCTAGCAATCAAGGGGTCCCAATGGTTGGACCTTTACCGATCTAACAAATTTTCACACACGCCATATTTGAGTTAAAATTTGCGACTTTTCTCACCGTTCGCCAGTTTTCCAATGTGGCGAGAATAGGGGTGGGGTTATCCAGTTGTGGGTGTGGCCAAGAATAAAGGAGCCCATGGCACTCTGCCCCCTCTGACCCTGTTCAGAGACTTCTATACCTTGAAAAACTCCTTGCCATAGGCCCCCTAATTCTTGAGATCAGTGGGGGTCCCAGATTACAAATCAGAAGACAAAATTAAAGCAGATTTTCACTCGAAAGGGGTTATCACATTATGACAACCGATGTCCCTATGTCATCACTGGGGAGCATGTCATTCTAGGAGGTTGTCCTGAAGGGTGTGAGGATCCCCATAAAACTTACAATGAAGCCTCATAAACCAGCATGTCCATCCTATTATCCCCTAATATAGATATTTCTTCCAGGTATGAGATCATGAATTTTAAGAAAATGGGTAAAGATTACTTTGATTACATCAATGTTGGAAGCTGGGACAACGGAGAACTAAAAATGGACGATGATGAAATTTGGTCTAATAAGAATTCCGTCATTAGATCAGTCTGCAGCGATCCATGCGCCAAAGGAGAAATAAAGGTAACGGCAGCATTAGGGGCTTGTTTGTTACGTAAAGATAATATTGTTTTCTTATAGTATCATACCGTAAATTACCAAAAAATCTAACACACAAGAAAATAGCGACAGCACTCTGCGAACACCAATGCCACCTAAACACTATAAATAAATAAATATGCATTGCTGCTGAATCTACATAAAATAGGGAGGTTCTTAGCGCACATTTTGATCAAATTGTGTCAGCCCACCTGCCATGACAAGGTGTCCTCTATAAGGTGGGTCCCTATGCTGCTCATACACCCATAACTGGGACTAAGCCTACATATATCTGGGATATTAGGAACCAGCATTAAACTAATTAAAATCACACATAGGTGGCATTGGTGTTTGCAGTGTGCTGTCGTCATTCTCTTGTGTGCTGTATAAATTTGCAGTCACAGGCGTTCTTGCACCTGTATACACGTTTTGTTTCATTTTGCTGGAATGTGCTGTTCTATCTATCTATCTATCTATCTATCTATCTATCTATCTATCTATCTATCTATCTATCATCGACCTTGGATCTATCTGACTATCTATCTAATATCCATCTGTCTGTCTATCTATCTTACATAGTTACATAGTTACATAGTTAGTACGGCTGAAAAAAGACACATGTCCATCAAGTTCAACCAAGGGAAGGGAAAAGGGAAGGAAAAATTTCTACACATAGGAGCTAATATTTTTTTGTTCTAGGAAATTATCTAACCCTTTTTTAAAGCCATCTACTGTCCCTGCTGTGACGGCTCCTGCGGTAGGCTATTCCATAAATTCACAGTTCTCACTGTAAAGAAGCCTTGTCGCCTCTGCAGCTTGAACCTTTTTTTCTCCAGACGGAGGGAGTGCCCCCTTGTTTTTTGAGGGGGTTTTACAAGGAACAGGATTTCACCATATTTTTTGTATGTGCCATTAATATATTTATATAAGTTAATCATGTCCCCCCTTAGTCGTCTTTTTTCAAGGCTAAATAGGTTTAATTCTTTCAATCTTTCCTCATAACTTAAATTCTCCATGCCCCTTATTAGCTTCGTTGCTCTTCTTTGTATTTTTTCCAACTCCAGGGCATCCTTTCTATGAACTGGAGCCCAGAACTGAACTTCATATTCTAGATGAGGCCTCACTAATGCTTTGTAAAGTGGCATTATTACATCCCTGTCCCGCGAGTCCATGCCTCTTTTAATACACGACAATATCCTGCTGGCCTTTGAAGCAGCTGATTGACACTGCATGCTGTTATTGAGTTTATGATTTACAAGTACACCCAGATCCTTCTCAACAAGTGAATCCGCCAGTGTAGCGCCCCCTGTCAATCTATCCAGGGCCGGTGTCAGCACCTGGCGAACCCGGGCAAGTGCCAGGGCTCACTACCCTTGGGGGGGCCCACTTGGCCACCGGGTGCTGACACTGCCATCATGGCTCCTCCAGGAGTGGAATCCTCGGCCATAGTCTTGCCGGGGATTCTGCTTCTAGTTGCACATAAATGGACAGTGTCGTCAGGGGCTTCTCCTGAAGCAGAATTCCCAGCCAGAGCGTTGGCAATGCTCTGGCTGGGGATTCCACTCCTAGAGGGAGCCACAAAGGGGCTACCTACAGGGAGGGTGACTGTGTGGCACTACCAGGGAGGGGGGCTGTGTGGCACTACCAGAAAGGAGGCTGTGTTTCACTACCAGGAAGGGGGGCTGTGTGGCACTGCCAGGGAGGGGGGCTGTGTGGCACTACCAGAAAGGAGGCTGTGTTTCACTACCAGGAAGGGGGGCTGTGTGGCACTACCAGAAAGGAGGCTGTGTTTCACTACCAGGAAGGGGGGCTGTGTGGCACTACCAAGAAGGGGCGGCTATGTGGCACTACTTGAGAGGAGGGGGCTGTGTGGCACTACCAGGGAGGGGGGCTGTGTGGCACTACCAGGAAGAGGGGGTGTGTGGCACTACCTGGGAGGGGGGCAGTGTGGCACTACCTGGGAGGGGGGCAGTTTGGCACTACCTGGGAGGGGGCTGTGTGGCACTATCTACAGAGGGCACTAAATTTATGGGGGTATAAATTAGGGCCTAACTTCTATATGGGGGCATAAATGGCCTAACGTCTATATGGGGGCACAAAGTGACGTTTTCTGCAATTTTATTGCCGCTGTGAGTTTCCCCCGCAAATGGGCCTACTAAGTCTGTGTCGCCCAAAGGCTAACATTAACTTGGAGCCGGCCCTGTATCTAGCTACTGTATCTATTTATCTAATATTTATCTATCAATTTGTCTCATATCTATCTATCTATCTATCTATCTATCTATCTATCTATCTATCTATCTATCTATCTATCTATCTATCTATCATCTATCTGGGGATGGACATGTGCATCTGTCTGTTTGCTGTGAATGTAGTTCTACATTTCTTGATTTCATTTTTAGAGCCCATTCCTAAATTCTCTAATACTGATGTTGTCTTTCATGTCAATCTTGTTTTCAGGTGATCCGTAAGGGAGAGGTGAGCTGCTGCTGGACCTGCACCCCTTGTAAAGATAACGAGATTGTTTTTGATGAATACACCTGTAAAGCTTGTGAACTGGGCTCCTGGCCTACCGATGATCTCACAGGTAACTCTCATACTAAAAAACTACTGATGAAGGGGTTGTCCGCTTTGTATCGGGTGTTATTGCTGGGGAACCACTTGGAAAGTTCATATTTTGTGAGTGGAAAGTCCACCCTGCTTGCCAGCATCATGGGCAGGAACAGGACAGGAACTAATAATCGTACCCCAACTGCTTGTCATATCTCCCAACCGTCCCAACCGTTTCAGCGGGACAGTCCCGGATTCCGGGCGGTGTCCCACTGTCCCTGGAGGCTGGGGGTATGTTCCGCTGTCAACCTAGTTCTGAAGCAGGGAACCATCAGCTCCCTGTTTCAGAATTAGTTCAGAGTGAAGGAGCAGAGGAAGCTCCTTCGCTCGCCGAGGACTCCCCATGCCCAGCGTTACTTTAAGCGCTGTGCCCGGGGAAGCCCTTGACGTTACTGTTCATATATGGATGTCAGTGCCTACCCCTGGAGCGGAATCCCCGGCCAGAGTCAGCATGGTTCCCTGCTTCAGAATTGGTGGCTACTCCTTGAGCGGAATCCCCATTGCCAATGATATGGCCCGGGATTCCGCTCCTAGAGGAAATCCCTGAGGTCACTGTCCATATATGGGAATCCCTGGCCAGAGTCCGCAACGGGGATTCCGCTCAGGGAGTAGCTGGGGCCGGGGATTCCGCTCCTGGAAAGAGCGCTTGATGTCTCTATCCATATATGGACAGTGACATCAGGGGCAACTCCTAAAGCGGAATCCCCAACAACAGCGTTGCCAATGCTGTGACCGGGGATTCCACTCCAGGAGAAGCCAGTGACGTCACAGTCCGTAAATGGACACAGACAACAGGGGCTTCTCCTGGAGTAGAATCCCCAGTCACAGCATCGGCAATGCTGTGGACGGGGATTCCGCTTCAGGAGTTGCCCCTGATGTCACTGTCCATATAGCAGAATCCCAGGAGCAGAATACCTGGCCACGGGCCAGGGGGATTCCGCTCCTTCAGAGAGCTACAGTGGCGCTATCTACAGGAAGGGGGGGTGCTATCTACAAGAGGCGGTCGGATGTGTGGCACTACCTATAAGGGCACTCTGTGGCTCTATCTATAAGGGGGCTGTGTGGCACTACCTACAAGAGGGCTGTGTGGCACTACCTATAAAGGGGCTGTGTGGCACTACCTACAAGGGGGCTGTGTGACACTACCTATAAGGGCACAGTGTGACATTACCTTTAAGGGGGCTGTGTGGTACTACCTACAAGTGGGCTTTGTGGCACTACCTATAAGGGGGCTGTGTGGCACTACCTACAAGGGGGCTGTGTGCCATTATCTACAGGGGGCTGTGTGGCACTACCTACCAGGGGGCTGTGTGGCACTACCTACTAGGGGGCTGTGTGGCACTACCTACAAGGGGGCTGTGAGGCACTTCCTACAAGGGGGCTGTGTGGCACTACCTACAAGGGGGCTGTGTGGCACTGCCTACAGGGGGAATCTGTGAGTGGCAGGCTGATGGTCATTTTAGTGAGAGTGGCGGGCTGATGGTCATTTTAGTGAGATTGGCAGGCTGATGGTAATTTTACTGTTAGCAGGGGGCTGATGGTCATTATACTGTGAGTGGCGGGCTGATGGTCAGTTTACTGTGAGTGGCGGGCTGACGGTCAGTTTACTGTGAGTGGCGGGCTGACGGTCAGTTTACTGTGAGTGGGGGGCTGATGGTCATTTTTCTGTGAGTGGAGGGCGGATGGTCATTTTACTGTGAGTGGGGGGGGATGATGGTCTTCAAGTGGTTTCCACCCCTGAGCTCCAATTGAAATTAATAGGTGGCAGAAAATAGCTGTGGTACTCGTTTGTTTGTTTTTTTGCCTGCGTCTTTTGCATTAGCTTCAACGGCTTAAAAAAAAAAACAAAAAAAAAAAACCACAAAACAAAAGGTCAAAGAAACGCTGTCACTTCCTGAAGGAATTTTGAGACAGATTTTTTTTGCCTTACAAAAAACGCTGGCTGTGTAAACATATCCTACGAGTGTAGTGCTTGTTTTTAGCCATTTTCTGTCTTTCTCGAAACAATTTTTAGTAGGGGAGCCCTGAGGAAATTTTATTTTTCCAGTGGTGCCCCGAGCCCGAAAAGTTCGGGAAACTCTGTACTAGGCTACAGGATCACGCCGTGGAGCAGCTCATTTCGTCGTGGTATCGGGGCTTATGTGAGTAAAAATTATTTTTTTGTTTGGGGGCACTGTCTACAAGGAGGAGGTGGCGGATTATGGCACTGTCTACAGGGAGGCTATCTACAAGAGAGGCTGTGTATGGCAGCCAGGGGAGGGGGCATTATACTGTGTGGGGACCACTAAGCGGACATTACACTGTGTAGGGTTCCTACAGGGGGCAATATACAGTCTGTGGCACTTAGGGGGCATTATACTGTGTGGGCACAATTAGAGGACATAATACTGTGTCCTTGAAGGGGTTATAATATATTATATTATCAAATATTGTTATTATACTGTATGGGTGTAAAGGATCTGCCAGGCACAGCTTCTGTGTATACGCCCATAGGTAATCAGTCTGCACCTGCTTCTGTGTCTGTGGGACTGACTCCATCTTCCACCACTCAGGATGGCAGGCTTAGGAGTGGGAGAGCCTATCACAGCCTGGCCAGACGGAGCTAGCTCCCGACCTCTGTCTATTTATACCTGCCTTTCCTGTTCCTCCTTGCTTGTGATTCTTCTCGTGTGGTTTCCTGGCCCTGCTGCAGCTTCTGAACTATTTGACCCTGCTTTATACTGACCCTGGCTTACTGACTACTCTCCTGCTCTGCGTTTAGTACCTCGTACACTCCTGGTTTGACTCGGCTTGTTCACTACTCTCCTGCTCAGCGTTTGGTACCTCGTACACTCCTGGCTTGACTCGGCTCGTTCACCACTCTTGTTGCTCACGGTGTTGCCATGGGCAACTGCCCCATTTCCCTTAGCTTTGTGTACCCTTGTCTGTTTGTCTGTCGTGCACTTACTGAGCGTAGGGACCGTCGCCCAGTTGTACCCCGTCACCTAGGACAGGTAGTTGCAAGTAGGCAGGGACTGAGTGGCGGGTAGATTAGGGCTCACTTGTCTGTTTTCCTACCCCCATCATTACAATGGGGGCACTAAATGGGCATTATACTGTGTGGGGCACTATATAGGGCATTATACTGTGAGGGGCATTATACTTGGACATTTTTTTTATGATGGGTGGGGCGTCGAAAGATAATTTTGCACAGGGTGCCATCTATCCTAAGGCCGTGAATGACTGTCCATACATGGACAGTGACAGCAGGGCTTCCCTCTAGGAGCTGAATCCCCGGTCTATGCTCTGCCTGGGGATTCCGCTCCTAGAGGGAGTCCCAATAGCGCAATCTACAGGGGGTGGGTTGGGCTAGCTTCAAGGGGGGTGTGGCACTATCTACATGAACACTGGGGCATTATCTACAGGGGACACTGTGGCATTATGTACATGGGCACTATCTACATGGGCACTGTGTCACTATTTACAAGGGCACTGGCACTAGGAGCAGCTAAGGGGGCATTATGCTGTATGGGGGAAGGTGTTTGGGTATTATACGGCATGGGGGCACCTATATGCGCAATACACTGCTTCGGGGCATCTGTGTTAGCTTTATACTGTATGGGTGCATCTATCAGTATACTGTATGGTGGCAGCTAGAGGGCATTATACTGTATGGTGGCAGCTATTTGGCATTATACTGTGTGGGAGGCACTATGGAAGCATGATACTGTGTGGGCTGAATCGGGTGTGTATGGGCGGGGATTGGCTGGGATTAGAGTTGTGGCTTGAAAGAAAAAAAAACAGTTGTGACGCGCTGTGCGTGCCGCATCGGTTGTCCCTCTTTGTAATATTTGAAAGTTGGGAGGTATATGCTTGTGTCTGCAGGACCTCCATCCAATGTTCTTACAGACACATGGACCCATCAGAAAGGCCCATAGTGAGTAATATCAAAATAAACCTGGATACCAGGAGTTTTGTAATCTCAAAGTGCCGAGGGTAGAACATTAAGGGTATGTTCACACGATAGCAGGCATTTACGTCTGAAAAGACAGACTGTTTTCAGGGGAAAACACTCCTCCTCGTAATATGCGAGGCGTCTGTGACGCTCGTAAATCTTGAGCTGCTCTTCATTGACTTCAATGAAGAACGGCCCAAATTACGTTGCAAAGAAGTGTCCTGCATATAATGTATATACGTTTCCTGCATATAATGTATATAAGTGTCCTGCACTTCTTTGCCGAGGCAGTCAATTTATGTGTCGTCGTTTGACAGCTGTCAAACAACGACGCGTAAATTACAGGTTGTCTGCACAGTACGTCGGCAAACCCATTCAAATGAATGGGCAGATGTTTGCCGACGTATTGTAGCCCTATTTTCAGGCGTAAAACGAGGCATAATACGCCTCGTTTACGCCTGAAAATAGGTCGTGTGAACCCAGCCTAAAGCGTTTGGTAAATATCATATAAATTACCTTAAGAGTGGAGGCTCACTTTAAAGTGTATATAGGTATATAGATATACTGTACCATTTAACACCATGACCTTTTTAAGTGCAACATTCTGTGCCATTCATTTCTTAAAGGGACACTCCGGACAAAACTAAATATTCCCATGTGCTCTATTCTGGTATTCCATGTGTCAGTCTCTCACCTGTTATATATCTCTATATATCAGACTGGGATGGTTGCTTAGCAGCAGTGTGGATCAAGCACGGTGACTCGCTTTCTCTACTTGAGTCTATGGAGATCTATGTGTCACCCATCACCGGCTTCAGCAGTTCCTGTACACACTAGTTATACACAGAGGGCGGCAGAAACTTCTATCATCAGCTACCACTGACACTTAGATAGGTTCCTGTCACACTGGTATAATGTAGACGAATATAGTGCAGCCTCCCTGTCTGTATACTTATAGTTTCTCAGCTTATTTAGGAGAATATAGAGAGAAGGATAATGACAGTGTCCCCCAGCATGCAGAAATGGTATGGTCTTTAGCTGGTCATGTGAAGCATCATGGGATTGATAGCAAAGCAGAGAGGAAGAGAAAGCTGGGGAAATCTAAGAATCAAGATGGAGTCTTTTTGAAAGCACAGACAAGGCAGCAGTTCAAAAGGTAAGTACAGGATACATAAAAGAAGTGTAGAGTGTGGTATACAGTCAGGTTGGGGTAAAGACATGGAAAATTGTGTTATCGCTGGAGGTCTTTTTTAATATATCTTTATAGAGGTCTGATTTTCATTTTTTCCGATACATAGTTCCAAATCCCCAGCATTGACATAGAGATAAATCATAAAAATCTGTCTGCCTACAGCCACCACTAGGGGGAGCTTACTGCATTTTGTCTTATTAGTGAGTTTAATGTATCAACTGTTTGCAGTAAACTCCTAGGCTGCCCCTAGTGGTGGCTTCAGGCACACCGATTTTTTTTTCTTTTAACTCCTAAGCAGGGCATTTGGAGCTTTGTATCAGAAAACCGGAGCTCAGGCTGTTATAAAAGATGTATTATGAAATTAATCTGCGCAGAATAAAACAATCCAATATGTTGCTCAAGGCCGGATATTCACTTTAAGTTTGTCGTGTGATTTTTTTTTCCGGGTTTCCGTGCTGTTTATTTTAAATCTGAAGTGACAGTGAAAGGTTATACAGATGGTGACATAACCACAATGCGAGATGATGAGAGCACATGTCATACAGTATATTATTATTGCATCTCAATTTACATTGTAAAGTGGATTCTTAATGAGATAACACTGACACATTGACCTGCTGAATGAGCGGGGAAGGTGAAATCAGACGGAAGAACAACTATCGGGGGCTCGACATCATCATTTCAGATAACAATGAGCAGTCGTACTACAATACTTTAGACATATGAGCTGTCACTACTGTAATTATCATTTACTCCACCCTTGTTAGAGTAACTGGAGTTAGTTAAATGACTTCTTAGACTTCTGCTAAATTGTTTTTCCTTAAAGTGCACCTATCATCACGTCACAATCTGTGGGTACGTGGACCCACTGGGCCGTACCGCCATAGCAGGATAGCAGCTGGCCAACAGGATACCAAGTCAGTGTCTATAGTTCGAATAAGGGTACCTGTGGTAATTCAGACACTAGTAATAGCTGGCTCGGATGGGACCTTGGCAGCAGACACCAGGCTCGGTGTAACACAGAAGGCGTAGTATACGGCACAACACGACTCCAACTCTCTATGGCACAGGAACAAGGTAGCACTGGATACAGGATACAGGTAGCAGGTACGGGAACACTGGGAACTGGAAAACACGAAGGGACCATTTGCAAAGACTAATACGGGTAAACATAGCAACGCTCAGGCAATGAGGGAAGGGGCAGGGCCCTTCTTATAGTCCAGGGTGAGTATTGGCTAATTACATATTTAATTCATGTGCGCGCGCTGGCCCTTTAAGTACGAGCATGCACGCGCACCCTACTGGAGAATGAAGCGGAAGTGAGCGCTGGCATCTCCTGAGGAGGAGATGCGGGCCAGCTCTCACAGATCCATGGCTGCGGCCGTCGGGAGGTGAGTAATCCCGACGGCCCATGGCCATGGGTGTTACACATCATAACTTTGTTTGCATAAATCAGCAGTATACTGAATAAATGTAAGTTTGTATTATATGTTGTTTGGGAAAAGTTACATATTGCTCATCTTCCAGAAGTCGGTAGTTCTCCTTTCCCTGTCTGTAGACTGTAAATTTTTGCAAACCTTCTGGGACACCAAAAAAATCAATCTAGTGTAAAATAGTAGATAAAAGACAGGGAGGAAGGGTGGAGGGGGATGCAGCTGCAGCTCCTTGCTTAATGTTTAACCCATTAAGGACACGGAAAAATTTGGCCTTGAGGACAGAACATTTTTTATTTTTTTCCTTTTTGCATCCCGGCGCTCCTAACTTCTTTATTTTTTGTTTGCTGTAGCTGTGTGAGACTTTTGCGGGACGAGTTGTACTTTATGTAAATGCCATTTGTTGGTACATTTACATTATCGTTTAATATATATGTTAATTAAAAAAAGCAGTTTTGATGCTGTTTTTATTTATTTATTTTTTACAGCATACACCAATCAATATAAATTAAGCAAAAAATTTGTTGTGCAGATTGTTACGGTTGAGGCGATACCAAATATGTGTATATTATTTTATGTATCTTATATTTTGTAAAGTTTATTATTTTAAAAAAAAAATGTGAATTTGGGTGTATATTTATTTCTCATTTTTTTTATTTAACATTACTTTTTTTTAATTAATTTAACTTTTTTTTTTTAAATCTCATAGGGTGATTTTTCATATTGATTTAGATTTTTAAAAAATACATTCGTCTGTGTACTGATAGTATGCCCTAACAACAGGAAATATGGTCAGACAGCCCTGGGGTCCTTCAATGGACCCAGGGATGGCCGCCATCAGGGCAGTACTGGCGGTACTGCTGTCAGGGGCTCGGTCATAAATGTGAAAAAACGGGGGCCCGTGCCCCACAGCTGGAATTCATTTGCTCACGGGCCCTTATGATTTCACTTTGGTGAAAGGAACAGGTCCCATCACGGAGCCGGGGCCCGTTCTTTGGATCAAAGTAAAATCATAAGGGCTCGCTGTTCACATAGAGCCCGCCTCTCCCCCTCCTCCACAGCGGCGTGACAGCGTGTGTGGAGGGGACGAGGAGGGAAGACGTCAGGAAGGCAGCGGGAGGTTTGAATGCAGTGGAGGCGTCAAGCAGCAGCAGAAGACCTCTGACTCAGTGAGTACAGTCTGTGTCAGGCTGCTGCTGACCGGAGCCTCCTCAGATCACATCCCCCCAATAAAAAGCAATGTTACCCATGTCGGTACTATACCCTCCCAGCTCTGCTTCATGGTATTGTATCACCAGCAGCAGTTCTTACCTGTTATCTCCCAGGCTGTGTAAGCAGAGGGAGAAGACAGGTTTATTGTCCCCTTACGCAGCACAGGAGATAAGAACCCTCGCTGCTAGATATACAATGCGGTGCTTCAGTGTCCGGAGGATCATACAGACCTAGGTAAGACACTTGCTTTCTATGGGGGGGTTGAAGGGGGGGTTAGATGACAATGGGGGACAGGGAGATGATGGTGTAGTGGGTAGGAGATAATAATGGAGTCTGGATGACACAAAAGGAGACATTATACTAGGGGGATGATTTTTACTTTATGAGATACAGCTGCTTTGTATCCTGTATACAGAGAAACTGTATTGTGCGCTGAGACCTGAATCCGTCAGGTCCAGGGGACCTGACAGATAACGTTTTCAGTGCATGATACAGCTGCTCTGTATACAGGATACAAAGCAGCTGTATCTCATAAAGTAAAAATAATTTTTAATAAAAAGTATTTACAAAGTAGCACCAAAGAGACTGGTAAAACTATAAAAACCACATTCAAAGGTTTACATAGCCTTCAAACCTGTGGTGGGTAGTGACAGGGCCGGCCTTAGGATAGATGGCGCCCCGTGCAAAATTATCTTTCGGTGCCCCACCCCATGATATAAAAAATGCCCCATAAAAAAAGTATATTGCCCTCCACAGTATGATGCCCCTTTAGTTCCCCCATACAGTATAATAATAATAATAATATATTATAACCCCTCCAAGGACACAGTATTTTGTCCTCTAATTGTGCCCACACAGTATTATGCCCTCTGTAGTGCCCCTACACAGTATAATGTCCGCCTAGTGGCCTCCACACAGTATAATGCCCCTCCCCTGGCTGCCACACACAGTATATTGCTTCATGTAGTACCCCTACACAGTATAATGTCCGCTTAGTGACCCCCACACAGTATAATGCCCCCCTCCGCTGGCTGCCACACACAGCCCCCCTGTAGATAGTGCTCCCCTGTAGATTGTGCCATACAGCCTTCCTTTAGATAGTGCCATATCCCCCCATCTCCCCCTTGTAGACAGTGCCATACAGCCCCCACCTCCCCCTTGTAGACAGTGCCATACAGCCCCCACCTCCCCCTTGTAGACAGTGCCATACAGCCCCCACCTCCCCCTTGTAGACAGTGCCATACATCCCCCACCTCCCTCTTGTAGACGGTGCCATACATCCCCCCACCTCCCCCTTGTAGATCTTGCCATACAGCCCACCCTCCCTCATGTAGACAGTGCCATGCAGCCCCCACCTCCCCCTTGTAGACAGTGCCATACAACCCCCACCTCCCTCATGTAGACAGTGCCATACAGACCCCCACCTCTCCCTTGTAGATTGTGCCATACATCCCCCACCTCCCTCTTGTAGACAGTGCCATACAACCCCCACCTCCCTCATGTAGACAGTGCCATACATCCCCCACCTCCCCCTTGTAGACGGTGCCATACATCCCCCCCACCTCCCTCATGTAGATCGTGCCATACAGCCCACCCTCCCTCATGTAGACAGTGTCATGCAGCCCCCTCCTCCTACTTGTAGACCGTGCCATACGGCCCCCATCTCCCCCTTGTAGACAGTGCCATACAACCCCCACCTCCCTCATGTAGACAGTGCCATACAGACCCCCACCTCTCCCTTGTAGATCGTGCCATACAGTCCCCCACCTCCCTCATGTAGACAGTGCCATACAGCCCCCACCTCCACTTGTAGATCGTGCCATTCAGCCCCCCACCTCCCCCTTGTAGACAGTGCCCCCAAACAAACAAAAAAGTTGTACTCACCTAGGCCCCGTTCCCACGATGAACTGAGCTGCTCCACAATGAGAGCCTTGCGTCGGCCGGGGTGATCCTGTAGCCTAGTACAGAGTTTCCCTGCATTTTCGGACTCGAGGCACCACTGGAAAAATAAAATTTCCTCAGGGCACCCCTACCAAAAATTGTTTAGAGAAAGACAGAAAACGGGTAAAAACAAGCACTACACTCGTAGGGTCTGTTCACACAGCGTTTTTTGCAAGGCAAAAATAATCTGCCTCAAAATACCTTCAGGAATTGACAGCGTTGTTTGACCTTTTTTTTTTTGCGTTTTTTTAAGCTGTTGGAGCGAATGCAAAAGACGCAGGAAAAAAAGCACCAAACGAGCAACGCAGGAATTTACTGCCTCCTATTAATTTCAATTTGAGGTCAGAGGTGGAAACCACTTGAAGACCATCAGCCCCCCACTCTCAAGAAAATATTCATCGGCCCCCCACTCACAGTAAAATTACCATCAGCCCCCACTCACAGTAAAATTACCATCAGCCCCCAACTCACAGTAAAATGACCATCAGCCCCCCACTCACAGTAAAATGACCATCAGCCCCCCACTCACAGTAAAATGACCATCAGACTGGAAATGGAGTGATAATTGTGGCATTCAGCGGTGACTATACATTGTATATTATTAACCCCACAGTAAAATTACCATCAGCCCACCACTCACAGTAAAATGACCATCAGCCCCCCCACCCACAGTAAAATAACCATCAGCCCCCCACTCACAGTAAAATGACCATCAGCCCAACACTCACAGTAAAATGACCATCAGCCCCCCACTCACAGTAAAATGACCATCAGCCCGTCACTCACAGATTACCCCTGTAGATAGTGCCACACAGCCCCCTTGTAGGTAGTGCCACACAGCCCCCTTGTAGGTAGTGCCACACAGCCCCCTGTAGGTAGTGCCACACAGCCCCCTCTAGGTAGTACCACACAGTCCCCTTGTAGGTAATTCCACACAGTCCCCTTGTAGGTAGTGCCACAGAGTCCTCTTGTAGGTTGTGCCACACAGCCCCCTTGTAGGTAGTGCCACACAGCCCCCTTGCAGGTAGTGCCACACAGCCCCCTTGTATGTAGTGCCACACAGCACCCTGGTAGGTTGTGCCACACAGCCCCCAGGTAGGTAGTGCCACACAGCCCCCTGGTAGGTTGTGCCACATAGCCCCATGGTAGGTAGTGCCACACAGCCCCCTTGCAGGTAGTACCATACAGCCCCCTTGTAGAATGCACCCCCCTTCCTGTAGATAGCGGCACTGTAGCTCCCTGAAGGAGCGGAATCCCCCTGTGGCCGGGGATTACGCTCCTGGAGCGCTCTGCTTGATGTCTCTGTCCATATATGGACAGTGACATCAGGGGCAACTCCTGAAGCAGAATCACCGTCCACATCATTGCCGACGCTGTGACCCGGGATTCCACTCCAGGAGAAGCCCCTGTCGTCTGTGTCCATTTATGGACAGTAACGTCAAGGGCTTCTCCTGGAGTGGAATCCCCGGTCACAGAGTCGGCAAAGCTGTGGACGGGGATTCCCCATCAGGAGTTGCCCCTGATGTTACTGTCCATATACAGACAGAGACATCAAGAGGAGCGCACCAGGAGCGAAACCCCCAGCCACACAGGGATTTTGCTCCTTCAGGGAGCTACAGTGGCGCTAGTAGATTGCAGAGCAGGGAGATACCTCCCTGCTCTGCTATAGTACGTCGCTGGTCATGGGGGGGGGCCGTTCTAACGGGCGCCCCCATGCTCGGTGTCGCCACCCATGCCTCTTTCTGTTCTCCCAGAAGTCCCCTCCTCCTTCACCAACTGAGCCCTGGCACTTAGTCACTCCACCTTGCCCCCTGATACCCACCAACTGTCTCTGCCCTGCCCCTCCAAAGAGACTCTACTAGTTTGATTTTCACCGCTGCCTTACCTCCCACCCCTTTACTTTGTTCCCGCCCCAATAGTGAGGGGGGCCCCAGACTCCTTGGCTGTATGGAGCCCAGAAATTTCTGATGGCGGCCCTGGACCTAGGGCTGCCTGGCCATATAACTTATGTCCCCATTTTTTCTTATTGATAGCTGCGCTTTAATTCTGAATGTCACTCTCAGCTTTGGCCTAATTTACATTTTGCACTTAACTCCTGAACTTATTGTTGTCCCTTCCCCTGTGTGAGTTGGATGTAATCAGGACAGATTTTCAACCTATGGATGTAAACAAGAATGTTTCAATTCACTGTCAGCAAGTAGAGGTGTAGAACTCTTCATTATACAATGTGTACCTTTTCTATACATAAGACTGGAAATGGAGTGATAATTGTGGCATTCAGCACTGACTATACAGTGTATATTATTAACCCTATCATCATGTAAAGGACAAGATTGAACAATTGAGAGGATGAGGAGGTGACATCATCAGGATAGGACATTTTACCGTTAGACGGGTCGGCCAGGATTAGAAAAACATGGCTGGTTTATTCCAAAAACAGCGCCACAGCTGTTTATGGGTTGTTTCTGGTATTACAGCTTAGTTGTATACACTTCAATGCAGCTGAATTTAAAGAGGATCTGTCACTAGTTTATTAATTCCTTATGTCCTAACTAATCTAATAGGCGCTATGATGCTGATAACTACAGTGTGATTGTTTTTTTTTTAAACTTTTGATATTTGCAAAGATGTGAACATTTTTCTCTAATATGCTAATTTGGCTAGACCTGCCAAATGGGAGGTGACTCTTTCTTTTCACTCTGGGCGGTGTAATGTTTTCTGCATGACGCTGTCCAATCAGAACACAGCTTCTCCCCCTTCCCTTGCCATCAACACAGAGTGATCATATAGTATACAGCTTCCATTCCCGTGTTTTCAACTGGTGATATCACCGGTTGTTTCTTTCTAATAAAAGATTAGAATCTCATCTTTCATATGCCACCAGAAGCACTGATCTAGGTGGTCCACAGCCCAAGATATCTCTATTTAAAGTGATCCCCCTTCCCTCCAGCCTCAGTCTCTCACACTGTGTGAAGCAGCCATGCTGATAGGGCAGCGTCAGGGGCTGGGCGGAGCTCCACCTCAGGAGAATCGCTGCTGTTGACACCCACTTATCTAGTATAGCCTCATTTGCATATTTAGAAAAAAACTCATAACTTTTAAAATAATAAACTTTTTTGGGACCCAATTTTCACTAGTATTATCAGTGTGACAGCGCCTATTACACCCAATTTTCACCAGTATTATCAGTGTGGCAGGGCCTATTAGAGTAGCTATGAGATTGGGCATTACTAAACTAGTGACAGATCCTCTTTAAATACCAGACAAGCCAAAGTTTAAAATAATGACCAAAAACTGAGATGTCCTACACTGACATCTCATATAAAGCATAAAAACCTCAATAAACAACGTCTGCCTGGACAAGTGCAATGCTCTAGTGCACAAATTACATCCATATACTCTACTAGTACATATGGACAGCGGTTATCGTGATGACAAAACCCCTTTAGGCCCTGTTCACACAGAGTTTTTTTTACGCTGATTTTGACACGGAAACCGCGTGGGAATCAGTGCCAAAAAAACGTCAGAAACTGACACCCATTGATTTCAATGGGAGGAGGAGGCCAAGCAACATTATCTTTCTTCCCCCGGTTCTGTCTCTGACAGAGAAAGCATTTTTTCCTGCATTTTTACCCACGGCGCTCAATGGCCGTAGCCCAAAAACGCCACGAAAACCACGGCAAGAAAGTTCAAGCAGGTCAAAATCTGCCTCAAAATTACTGAAGACCTAACCCAACAAAAATTAATGGTGTTCTCCGGCATTTTATATTTATGGCATATCCTCAGGATAGGTCGTTAATATCAGATTGGTGACGCTCTGCACCCCTGCCAATCAGCTGACTAATTGGGCTGCGGCGTCCGTGGCTTCACCAGTGTTTACCAGGCACAGCACCATACATATTCATAGCGGCTGTGCCTGCGATTGCTGCTCAGTACCATTCACTTGAATGGGACCGGAACTGAAATCGCAGACACAACTGTACAGATGTGTACGGCGCCGCGGCCACGCATGGAAACTGAACTGTGAAATCAGCTGATTGGCAGAGATGTCGGGAGTCGGACCCCCACCGCTCTGATATTGATGACCTATCTAAGGATAGGCCATCAATATAAAATGTCCAGAGAACCCCTTTATCAAATCCCCCACGGTTATAATAATTCTTATAAACGGTACGATATTTTGTAATGGTCATTTTTTCCAATTGGATTGTCAACTTCTATTGTTACGTCTTCTAACATTAAACAGAAAGTTCTATGACAAATCCATCTCTGCTACATATTAAGCTCGTACAATGGGCGGAAATTTGTCAGTGGTTATTCAGGGTTTTTTTTTTTTTTTGCGTGCAGGATCCTCCTTGCCAGAAATCATAGGGCCCCATAGCAAAACTTAGTGTGGGTCCCACACCTACAGAGAGCTCCGACAAAATGACAAATCTGTTATTAAGTTAATGTTCACTATAAAGTACCGAATCTTAATAGTGGGAGCTCTGATAACATTGATGCAGCATGTGAGCGGAGCGCCGGTATCTCTCCCCTGTGAAACGTGTGACTGATTGGGGTGTACTTCTTGTTGATGAATCTGGATTAGGCCCCAAACACCATTTTCCTGGCGTAGAGAAGTCCCAATTTGCACAAAAAAACTTTTTGCTCCTTTACTATCATTTTTTACGTGGGTGGGGCTTAGTGGAAGGGGCGGGGTCACCATACATTTTTTATCATTTACACTAGAGAACTGGCATAAATTATAGAGCAAATCCACACCAGCTCCTAGCCAGAGATGCTCCTAATTTATTAAGAAGTGTGCACCTCTTTATAAATAGGCGCTTCTTACTTTAACTTTCTTTCAATTTAGACTGGTGTACGAAATGGAAGTCTTTACCCCGCATATTTTTCAATACATTTACACCAAACAACTAACATAAATACGTTAATAAATCTCCCCCCATACAGCTCTCCCCCCATTCGCACAGTACGTGACAAAATTGGCTATCTGTAGCCACCACTAGGGGGAGCTCACTGCAAATGAATTTGTACAGCTACCATTGAACTCAATGGAAACTGTAAAAATCTCTGAGCTCCCCCTTGTGGTGGCTGCGGGAAAATGCTAGTGCTGTTTGTTGAGAAGCAGGAGGAGTTCAGAGTCGGGCCCCTTTCTCACCATGGGACCTATAGCAGTGGCCTGGCCTGCCTCTATGGGGAGTACGCCATTGCGGTCACCATTACACCAGCCCACCAGAGAACTAGAGGATCCTCCAGTGGACCCGGGCTCTGACACAACAATGGGCCCTAAAGGTCCAGCAGAAGACAAGCAAGCAATATGAAGCCCATCACTTGTCACTATGGTCTAATTATTAGTGTATTAAGACTTCTATCTGCACTCCAGTGCCATGAACATGGCTGTATGCAGGATGGGGTCCCTAGAGTATTACATTTAAATAGAAGTGAGCTATCGGTATATACTCATAGATGTAGCAGGGCTGAATTTGTCATTTGTCAGGAGCTGCTGTTATTAGGGCATGACCACACATGGCGGAATTCCTCCGCAACTGTCCGCATCGATGCCGCACCGAATCTGCGTTGCAGATTCTGCAGCGGATCTGCACAAAATGTGCAGTACATTGATGCGGACTAGCTGCTGCAGACTGCGGGAAAAGTGCTTCCCTTCTCCCTATCAGTGCAGGATAGAGAGAAGGGACAGCACTTTCCCTAGTGAAAGGAAACGATTTTCATACTTACCGGCCGTTGTCTTGGTGACGCGTCCCTCTTTCGGAATCCAGCCCGACCTCCCTGGATGACGCGCCAGTCCATGTGACCGCTGCAGCCTGTGCTTTGCCTGTGATTGGCTGCAGCCGTCACTTACACTGAAACGTCATCCTGGGAGGCCGGACTGGAGACAGAAACAGGGAGTTCTCGGTAAGTATGAACTTATATGTTTTTTTACAGATACATGTATATTGGGATCGGTAGTCACTGTCCCGGGTGCAGAAACAGTTACTGCCGATCGCTTAACTCTTTCAGCACCCTGGACAGTGACTATTTACAGACGTCTCCTAGCAACGCTCCCGTCATTACGGGAGCCCCATTGACTTCCTCAGTCTGGCTGTAGACCTAGAAATACATAGGTCCAGCCAGAATGAAGAAATGTCAAGTTAAAAAAGCAAGACGTATCCGCAGCACACATGACATGTGCATGACAGCTGCGGACTTCATTGCGGAACTTTGAATCTCCATTGAAGTCAATGGAGAAATTCCGCCATGAGTCCGCCACTGCTCCGCAACAGACAGAGCATGCTGCGGACACCAAATTCCGCTCCGCAGCCTATGCTCCGCAGCGGAATTGTACGCATCGTGTAAACGAACACTGCTAATTTAAAGTGAAAGTCAATGGAGAAACGGCTCCGCTGCGGATTAACGCTGCGGAGTGTCCGCAGCGGAATTTAAGTGGAATTCCGCCATGTGTGAACCCGCCCTTACACAGCTGAGGATTCTGGGAGTTTTAGTTTTACAGCTACTTATGTATCTATAGAATATAAATCCTCCCGGTTGTTTATTCTTAGACCTCTGCGCACTGTGACAACCCTACATTGGCAATAGAAAACAGATGTTTTTGGATTTAATTGAGATTAATAACTTGTAACCCGTTGTGAACGTCCCAAAAAAAGAACCTTGCTCTGCACCCGGCTTCAATTTGTCCTTTGTAAAGAATAAATTAAGGCGTCTTATAAATCCTGGAAGCCGCGGTGAGAACCCACACAACTGCGCACCGTGGAACGAGCGGGACTAAAATTAATATTGAATCAATATCCAGGCGGGGGCTGGGGAATAAATCAAATGTGGTTTGTAGAGCTTGTAATAAAATGTACTCGCTGGACACGCCGAGCTCCCGGTCTGGATGCGCCGAGCTCCCGGTCTGTGATGAAATTTTATTAAGAATTAAAATTGGTAATATTTACTGAAAAGTGTGAAATTCTTCAGTCCATGATGGACGCCTGACTGATGAGTCTGGGTGAAATCAATATATAACGAAGATCGTGGAGTACTCACTTAACCCCTTCCTGACATTTGTGGGAACTTTAAAGGGAATGTGACGCTAGAAAAATTTTTTTTTTTTTTTTAGTTAAACAATTAGTGTATGGGTGATTAAACATTGTTCTAATTTTTTTAATTTTTTTCACGAGTCAGGAAATATTATAAATTAGATTCTAATTTATAATATTTCCCAGCACTGGTCACTAGATGGAGCAATTCCCAAAATTGCAGCATTGCATGTGGTAAAGCAACCACATTGCTTTATGCTGCAAAATTTGAGAAAACTCACTCGCTCTAGTGAGCTCTCAGAATCCCCCCTCCTTTATCCTGGCTAGTGCCGGGAGAAACGAGGGGATTGAACGGTCAAACCTCCTACACTGTGTGTCACCATTTTTTGAGCTAACACACAGTGTGGTAGGTTTACATACAGTAGTAAACACACACAAACACGAACATACATAGAAATAACTTACCTGCTCCTGCCGCCGCCGCTCCCTCCGGTCCGTCCGCTCCGTCTTCTACCGCCGCTCCAAGTGCACAAGTCCGGAAGCCGCGACCGGAAGTAGTAATCTTACTGTCCGGCCGCGACTTCCGGTCTACAGGAAAATGGCGCCGGACGGCGCACAGTTCAACTTGGACTGTGTGGGAGCGGCGCATGCGCCGTTCCCACACAGACGGCGTACAGCATAGTGGATGGGACGGGCCCCGTTCGCATTCACTATGGGACTGTAGCTGCCGTATTCCATGTCTGTATGTGTCGTTAATCGACACATACAGAAATGGAAAAAAAAATGGCAGCCCCCATGGACAAGAAAAAGTGAAAAAATAAAAAAAAGTAAAACACAAACACACAAATAAATATAAACGTTTTTAATAAAACACTAAAATCAAACTGATGTAAAAAATTTTTTTTTCGTGACACTGTTCCTTTAAGTCATGGCCGGGAACGGGGAGTATGGAGCAGACTCGCAGGCCAAGCACGTTCTATAGTCAGTGGGTGTCGAATTCACTGTAACGGCCGGTATCAGAGATAACTCCGATCCCGGCCTTTAACCACTTTGATGCTGTGGTCAATAGCGACCGCAGCATCTAAGTCATTAGAAAGAGGGTGCCTCCGTCATTCCATTGCCCCGACACGAGGCCATTGTGGGGGGCCAACAGTTGTCATGTTAGGCTCGGAGCCTAATGAAGGCCCCCAGGTCTTTCATCTTTCTACTCCTATTAAGCCCTGCCAGAGGTCATGTAGTGTATTGTACCAGCGATCTAACGGTTGCAATACCTTTAGGGAGACCTAGGTTCAAGTACCTTAGGGGGACTAAACAAATGATAAAAAATGTTAAATAAAAAAAATATAAAAGTAGAAAAAAAAACACCCTTTTCTCATGTTTCTATAGTAATTAAAAAAAAAGAAAAAAGAAATAAACATAATCGATATCGCCGTGTCCTTAAAAGTCGGAATTATTACAATATAACATTATTTAACCAGCATGGTTAAACGCCATAAAAAAAAGAAGAAAAAAAAAGAAAGAACTAATGTTTTTTGGTCACATCAGCTCCCGAATAAAATGAAATAAAAAGCGATCAAAGAGCAGCATGTACCTAAAAATACCAACAGAAACTACAGTTGCCCGGCAAACACCGAGCCCTCACACTTCTTCATCGATGAAAAAATAACAAAGTTATAGTCTCAGAATATGGCGACACAAAATTATTATTTTCTTAAAACAAATTGTTGTTTTTTTTTTTGTAACAGGAGTACATCATAAAAGAATAAAACCTAAATTCGGTATCGCCACAATAGTATCGACCTGCAGAATAAAGTTAACATGTCCTTTTTGCCGCACGGTGAATATCATAAAAACAAATCCCCCAAAAAATGGAGACACTTTTTTTCTCATGTCAACAGAAAAATTAAAAGTCATGACTTTTTGGAAGGCGGAAATGTAAAAACAAAAATAAAACAACCAAAAAATGACTGCAGCGGCAAGGGGATAAAGGGATTGTCTACTATAGTTAACCCCATTTTCATATGTCCTATAAGAGGGAGGGGCTCTAAACGACCCATAGAAATCAGTAGCTGCTTGACTGAATAATAGTGCGGGTCTAGGACAGGACAACGTACCTGAAGTGTAATATCATTCTACTTATTCTAAATTGGTGCAGAATTCTCATAAACGTCAGAGTTATTATTTCTGATACAGAGCTCCAAATCCCCTGTCTACTTCCACACAACCATCCAATGAAAAATATAAAATCATGTCTGCCTGCAGCTGCCACTAGAGGGAGCTCACTGCATAGGAATTTACACAGCTCCTATTGAAATCAATAATAAATCAGTATGCAGTGAGCTCCCCCTAGTGGTGACAGAAATATTTTTTTTATTTACAACAATGAGGCACACTTACTAAATCATTTGCGCCAGTCACCATTTGTAATTGAATTATGGCGCATGCCATTTACGACACATATACAACGAGCGGGTGCCACAAAAAAAAAGAAAAGTACGACACGCTCGTTTTGAATTTCTTGTGCAAAAGTTGGCACGTCCACACTTTGTCTAAGTTTTGGACACATTTCTGAAAGTCTAAACTGCGATTCTGCTGCAGATATCTGGCGCAAATAAAGAAACTTGTAGAATGGGACTGAGCTGCAGTACCAAGCACAACCACTATCGAATTGATGGCGCTGTTCCTGGTAAGCAATGAAGAAGCCGTAGCAATCACCGCAGCACTCGTTCAATCAGCTGATCGGTGGGGGTGCCGGGAGTCAGGACCCCTGCCAATCTGATGTTAATGACCTATACTTAGAATTGGTCATCAATTTCAATCCCCCTCCTGGAAAACCCCTTTAACTCAATATCTATGCAGGGGATCTGGAGCAGTGACCGATGTAATATAACAAAGTGAACAGCACATAACAGCATGACGAAAATTATCAACGACATGCGCTACATTTGTATCTCTACCAGGGGGGAGCGAGGACGTCCGTATATTTTATCACTTCTATCCAAATATTTTCTTATTATAACAATTGATTTACTATAAAGCTGATAAAAATAATCTGACCGATCAGAAAGAACAGTGCACCTGTGTAAGCAGGAGACAGCAGACCTCCTCCCCCTGAGCAGTGCAGTATATTAGTCTTCTGCATTGGGGCATGTATGTTGTCTGCCCTCTGCTATCTCATATGATTTATTCTCTTCTCTAGGTGATAGGTTTCTCTCCAGGAAATCATTTCTGATCAGCAGGAGCGCAAAGTGATGAAAGACGACGTATCTGCATATGATGTCCCACAGTTGCTAGGAGACAATGTTTCGCTACCGCACAGATAGAAACCATTAACCATTCATAGTCATCTGCAGCCTCGAGTCGTAAACCAGCAGACATAGCAACAGTGCGTCAGATATATATATATATATATATACACAATGATCAGCCTTAACATTACAACCAGTCACAGGTGAAGTGAGTGACATTGATGATCTGGTTACAATGGCGCCTGACAAGGGGGGTGGGGGATATATTCGGCAGCAAGTGAAAAGTCAGTTCTTGAAGTTAATGAGTTGGAAGAAGGAAAAATGGGCACATGTAAGGATCTGATCGACTATGATATGGACCAAATTGTGATATCTAGACGACTGGGTCAGAGCATCTCCAAAAGAGCCGGTATTGTGGGGGGTTCCTGGTGTGCAGTGGTTAGTACCTACCAAAACTGCTCCAAGGAAGGACAACCGGTGGGCCCCCAAGGCTCATTGACGCACGAGGAGAGTGAAGGCTAGCCCGCCTAGTCTGATCTCACAGAAGAGCTACTGTAGAACAAATTACTGAAAAAGTTACTGCTGGCTATGATAGAAAGATGTAAGAACATCGCAGCTTGCTGTATATGGAGCTGTGTAGTTACAGTTCGGTTTAACTGCACATGCTGACCCCTGTCCACCACCGAAAGCGCCTACAATTGCAATGTGAGCATCAGAACTGGACCATGGAGCAATGGAAGAAGACGGCCTGGTCTGATGAATCACGTGTTCATTTAGATCATGTGGACGGCCGGGTGCGTGTACCTTACCTGGGGAAGAGATGTCACCAGGATGCACTATGAGGAGAAGACAAGCCGGTGGAGACAGTGTGATGCTCTGGGCAATGCTCTGCTGAGAAGCCTGGGGTCCTGGCATTCATGTGTATGTTACTTTGGTACGTACCACCTACCTAAACATTGCTGCAGACCATGTACCCCTTCTCATGGCGCCAGTATTCCCTGATGGTAGTGCCCTCTTTCAGCAGGATAATGCCACGCCACACTGCAAACATTGTTCAGGAATGGTCTGAGGAACATGACAAAGACTTCAAGGTGTTGACTTGGCCAACAAATTCCCCAGATCTCAATCCAATCGATTATCTGTGGGATGTGCTGGAATAAAAATTCCAATCCATGGAGGTCGCACCTCAAAATTTACAGGATCTACTGCTAATGTCTTGGTGCAGATACCACAGGAACCTTCAGGCGTCTTGTGGAGACCATGTCTTGACAGGTCTGAGCTGTTTTGTTCAGAATAAGGGGGACCTACAGTTAGCCAGTTGGTTTTAATGATATGGCTGACCTGTGTGTGTGTGTGTGTGTGTGTGTGTGTGTGTGTATGTATGTGTGTGTGTATATATATATATATATATATATATATATATATATATATATATATACAGTGTACGGGTGTAGCCATCTTTATCTTGACTCTGATAACTTGCTGCAACGCACCAAAAGCCATTGAAAAGTCATTGAGAAAGTCAAGATAAAGGATCTTGTCACTGCATTTAATGCGTTAAAAGTCAAGATAAAGACGGCTTCATCTGTATATATATATATATATATATATATATATATACACACATATATATTTTCCCTTTTTATATGTTTTAAATGTGTCCATTCATAAAAGGATTGTCGCTAGGTGTACTTTTTTTTTTATTGCTCCAATGCATCTACAATAGGAAATTAACCCCTTCCCACAGATGGGCGTAACTGTACGTCCAGATTACGAGTGCTTTACCGCAATCGGGCGTACAGTCACGCCCTGGAATTAAACTGTCACCGTGTTAAGTGACACAGTGACAGCGTCCTGACCGCAACTGCTACTGACAGTTGCCGGGCAGGACTCACTGGCGCGGGGCCAATCGGAATGGTCCCGTGTCATCAAGCGCTGTGATTAGCCAGTCAGTACTGACTGTTCAATCACAGCACAGGAGGCAAGATTCACAGGCATCGCCGGCTCTGATAAGCTCTGTTGTGTGTGAGAGCTTGTCAGAGCCGGTCGTAGTGAAGAATAGTAGAGAAAAGAGAAGTAGACACCTTATAAAACCCTAAGATCTGCCCAATTTCTGCCCACAGATCAGTGATCACCATCTTTGGTGCCCACTGGTCATCTGATTCATCCACCCAAGGTGCCTTCTGTGACCTGTGCCCAGCCATCAACTGTCACATCACCTGTCGCAGTACCCGGTCGCCATCGCCCTGCTGTGTCCCTAGATTGTACACTGCCCGAGTTCCCTGTTAGGTACCAATGACACCTCTCATTTAGAATTTCCCTGGTAGGTAGGGTATCCTCACTTATCAAATACAGCAGGGTCGCAGGTCGCCGGTCCGTTCTCGTTGCCCACTTGGGAGTAGTGAGGTTTTTTTGTTTTTTTTTAAAATAAAAGTTAAAAAAACAATTACAAAAAAATTTGCATACTTATTTTTGGCTTTAGTTTGTATTTGTAAAATCCCCCAATATGGCCAGGAGGGCTTTCACAGCTGAGGAAGCATATGAAATGCTCTTCTCCGATGCAGACAGCGCACATGCTCTCATCTACGTTCGTATCCAACGACTCTGAGTCTGCACCCCCCCTGTCCGCGCAGAAGAGCCATAGGTCATGCTCTACCTGAGCTGATATGGGAAGTTGCGGACAGTTATACCCCCCAGGTGCCTGAATTTACAGCCCCCTCAGGCATTCAAGTTGATAGTACAAGGTTCAGCCCCATGGATTATTTTAAACTTTTCTTTTCTGACACCCTCTTAAATGTAATGGTCCAGCAGACCAACATATATGCGGAACAGTTCATATCCCAGAACCCCTGACTCATTTTATGCGAGAGGCCAAAATTGGAGTCCCACAAACGCAGTTGAATTAAGGAAGTTTTGGGGCCTATTTTTAAGTTTTGGTCTTGTCAAAAAGCCCAGTATTAGAGACTACTGGTCCCCTGATGTTTTATACAACACCCCCCCCCCCTGGACCGCACAATTATGAGCAGGACACGATTTGAAACCATCCTGAGGTTCCTGAATTACAATGACAATAGTCACTGCCCACCCCCCACAGGACCCAAATTTTGACAGGCTCTATAAAATTTGACTATTAATTGCCCACTACTCCCAAAGTTTTTCCCAAGTTTATACCCCCAACAAAACATTGCAGTGGATGAATCATTAGTGAGCTTCAAAGGCAGGAACTACCCAGTAAAAGGGCCGGTACGACATAAAACTGTACAAACTATGTGAAAGTGCCGCCGGTTACACCCACTCTTTTAGAGTTTATGAGGGGAAAGACATATAGAGCCCCCAGAATGCCCCCGCTTTCTAGGAATTAGTGGAGGGATAGTATGGGATCTTGTTTATCCTTTGATCGGCAAAGGATATCATCTTTATCTGTACAAATTTTATCATAGTGTCCCATTGCTAAAAGTTCTGTCATCCAGATCCACATTGGTGTGCAGAACAATCCACAAAAAAGAAAGGCCTCCCCAAAACTTTGCTGGGTCAGTCAATATTAAGTTGCATTTCTCTGTTAAAACCTTCTGTGTTCTAGAAAAAAATGGATTATAAATGAATTTCGGCAAAAAAATTTAATTTTTAAATTTCACCTCTACTTTGCTTTAATTCCTGTGAAATGCCTATAGGGTTAAGACACTTTCTAAATGATGTTTTAAATACTTTGAGGGGTGCAGTTTTTAAATGCACATTTTTGCAATTTTTCACCAAATTTTGGTGTTTTTCACAATTAAACACTGAATGTATCAACCAAATTTTACCACTTACATAAAGTCCAATGTCTCACAAGAAAACAATCTCAGAATCGCTTGGATAGGTAAAGGCATTTCAAAGTTATTACCAGATAAAGTGACACGTCAGATTTTAAAAATGGGGCTCTGTCATTTGGTCCAAAAGTGGCTGTGGCGGGAAGGGGTTAAGCAACTTTGCAAATAGTGTTGTGTAAAAAAATCTCCTGCCGTTTTGTGTATACAGCTCCTATACTGACCTGTGTGTCTCCATGTTGATATCCTACAACTAAAGCTTATGTGTAGTCTTATCCTGCAATTTCATCCCCTCGTGTTTAGAGGGAGGATGGCAAAGAGTGACTATATGATCAGACAACACAGGGTTTGCTTGTAGTCTGTAATCATGGAAAAACATAGGTCTGCCTAAGAGCTGCAGACACAAAACGGTGGGATATTTTTAATCAAGACTATTTAAAATGCCGCAATTTGTATTAATATGCATTGGAGCAAACAAAAATAATATTGGTTGCAAACATGCACATAAACTTTAACCCTTGAGCTGGGGCGACAAGTTTCACATTTTTGACATACACAAATAAAACCTGACTTATAAAATAAAAAAAACTATTATACCCCTATACCCATATATTTAATGAAACTAGACGCATTACAAATTGTAAAAAATGCCATTTAGCACTTTACACTCGTGAGCACCTTTAGTCAATTTCGCAACAAAGCATAACATTGTGTAAAAAGTGCATAAAAGGTCATGTTTGTGGCTAACAGTCTGACCCAAGCAGAGACTGAGATGCACAACACCTCCTAATAATAAAAGTATCAGACGTGCAGAGTTCATAAATACCACTTAGGGCCTGTTCACATCAGCGTTGCTTTCCGTTGAGGGGTTCTGTCTGAGGTTTCCGTCGGGGGAACACCTCAACGGAAAGGCAAATGGAAACCTTAGCTTCCGTTTGCATCACCATTGATCTCAATGGTGCCGGAAACTTTGCTAATGGTTTCCGTTTGTCTCCGTTGTGTAAGGGTTCCGTTGTTGGAACAATGGAACCCTTTCACAACGGTGACAAACGGAAACCATTAGCAAAGTTTCCGTCACCGTTTAGATCAATGGTGATAAAAACGGAAGTTAAGGTTTCCGTTTGCCTTTCTGTTGAGGGGTCCCCCCGACGAAAATCTCCGACGGAACCCCTAAATGGATAGCAATGCTGATGTGAACACAGCCTAACCCTCTGTCTTCCTGCATATATCGTCACAAAATCACCAGAACTGAAGAGACCAAAAATCTCCACGATTCAAATACAGTGAGTCACAAAGTCAATAACTGGTCTTTTTAGGTGCCGGGGGTGATTAGATGAGCTTATCTTACCCCTGAAGTAGGAAAAAAGACCCCCTGAATATTGCACCTGGAGCATGGTATCATTAGAGAGCTAACATTTTGGGCTTCAGTACGATACCAAGCGGTTAAAGTTGTGATATATTATATACGTCCTTCGCATTGAAAGGGTTTGAGAAGCAAAGGCTTAAACAGAAGGAGAAAATACCTAATTGAGAAGTCAAAATGACCCTGTGCTGGTTCTCAACCTTAGGCCTCTGTCCCGTCAACATGTTGCTCCCTACAATTCAGGAGCCAATGGATATAACAGAAGGTATGACATGATGGGATGTCATACAGTAGACAGGATCAGACTTTGCAGCAAACTTTAACTGAAGCCGGGCAAAAAAGTGTATAAATGTTTTTTGCCTTTATGTTTGCAGCTTCGAATGCCGCTACCGGTGTTGTCAATGAGGGTTTTTTCACAATTTTTCTTTTTCTTTTTTTATAGGATGTATCCATATCCCAATAGAATACCTCCGATGGAGTGACCCAGAACCAATAGCAGCGGTAGTCTTCGCATGTCTAGGTCTTCTTGCCACAATGTTCGTCACAGCAATATTCATCCTCTACCGAGATACTCCAGTAGTGAAGTCATCGAGCAGAGAACTGTGCTACATCATTCTGGCCGGCATCTGTTTAGGCTACCTGTGCACTTTTTGTCTTATTGCGAGACCTCAAAGGATTTACTGTTACCTGCAGAGAATTGGTATTGGCCTTTCTCCAGCTATGAGCTATTCGGCTCTTGTGACCAAAACCAACCGCATAGCCCGTATCCTGGCTGGTAGCAAGAAGAAAATCTGTACCAAGAAGCCAAGGTTTATGAGTGCCTGTGCACAACTGGTCATTGCTTTTGTCCTGATCTGCATCCAGTTAGGAATCATCATTGCTCTTTTCATCATGCAGCCCCCGGATGTCATTTTTGATTACCCCAGCATTCGAGAAGTCTACTTGATCTGCAACACCAACAATCTTGGTGTGGTGACTCCACTTGGCTACAATGGGTTGCTGATCTTGAGTTGTACCTTTTATGCATTCAAGACGAGAAATGTGCCAGCCAATTTTAATGAGGCAAAGTACATCGCCTTTACCATGTACACCACCTGCATCATATGGTTAGCCTTTGTGCCAATATATTTTGGAAGCAACTACAAAATTATCACCATGTGCTTCTCAGTGAGCTTAAGTGCCACGGTAGCGCTCGGTTGTATGTTCGTGCCTAAGGTGTATATAATCCTTGCGAAACCGGAAAGGAATGTCCGCAGTGCTTTCACTACCTCTACGGTGGTCCGAATGCATGTTGGGGATGGAAAGTCTTCTTCAGCCGCCAGCCGCTCCAGCAGTCTGGTCAATTTATGGAAAAGGAGAGGGTCTTCGGGAGAAACATTAAGGTAAAACCTCTAAATGATCATTTTCTCTGTACTTGTATGCTGAAACTGTTTTTCTATGTGGATGAATTCCTGGAAGATATGTTCTTTATATTATCACTGATGAATAATTGTGTCATCACTCTTTTTAGTGACATGTGTAGTGAGACTTAAAGGGGTGGTATGAGATTAGAAAAATAGGTCTGCTTTTTTTTTCTATGGAAACATGCCACTCTCATCCACAGGCCATATCTGGTATTGCAGCTGCAATACCAGACATCGCCAATGTCCAAAAGTGGTGCTGTTTCTGGAAAACAGCAGATTCTTTTTTTCTAATCCCATACAACCCTTTAAGAAAGTTTTTTAATTTTAAATAAAATTCCCAATAAGGATAGTTCACAATTTCTTTGAGATGCCTACAGTATAACCTAGCAACATTGACATTTGGCACCACAAAAACTTGTTTCATGTGCCTATCATATTTTTACAATGCATTTTCTGTAGAATACAAAGGCATACAAAGAGGTTAGAAAGTTCAAAATCGACTACTCGTTATGTTGCCCAACTTTGCCACCAAGGGCAAAAGTTCTAGGGGTTTGCCCTCCCCACACCCATTCTATAACCATTCATCTGATTCCCCACCCCTTTGTTTGGTATCAACGCAGTTCATCTTAAGAGGGGTTCCCTCTACAGGTACTCGCCAGCCATTAATAAAGTGACGCCTCTCTCTAAGGTCCACATGGGCCCTTGGCAGAATACCCTTGCTGACATATAAGGGTATGTTCACAAGCTAAGCAAAAAACAACTGTAAAATACAGACTGTTTTCAAGGGAAAAGAGCCTCTGCTTTTCAGGCGTTTTTTAAGCATCAATCGTTTTCTGATGCATTTTTTGCGGCTCCAAAAACGGCTCAAGAAGTCACATGCACTTCTTTTTCCGGGGAGTTTTTTTTTACGCGCTGTTATTTAAAACGGAACGAACTGCCGTTTTTCCCATTGAAATCAATGGGCAGATATTTGGGAGCATTCATCTTCCATATTTTCAGCCGTTTCTCGGGGCATTTATGGCCCAAAAAACGGCTGAAAATAAGCCGTGTGAGCATATCCTAACTGTGGAATGTGCAAAAAAAACATGCTATTCAAAATGTTGAAAAATTATTTTGAAAAAAAAACAATATTTATGTTAGTGTCCCTCCAAGTCTCCATGATATGCCCATGCATTATACTCTGGGGTGTTTTATGGTTGCATTGGCAAATTTTATTTCCATACCCCATGTCAGATCGGGCAGAAAATTAGACTTGAATGGACATTTTATCATTTTGAAATTCACAGCATATTTTTATAGTAATATATTATTACACAGTAAGAGTCACTTGTTGAGAGTTACTTGTTTGCCTCATAAGAATTATATTGTGGAGCAGTGATGGTCAATACGTCACGTTGTGGGAACCTCATATGTGGCCTTTGTCTCCACTTGTGGGTCGCATATTCCATCTCCTCTTTTACCAGTGAAGTGGTGGCCGCAAATGCTCGGTCCCTCTAAGTCATAATCCACAAGAGATACAGAAAAAGCCGATTGAGCAATCAGCTGTTTCCTTATCTTCCGTACCCCATAATGAAGGGTGACCGGGCACGTGTGGCCACTGATCTAGACCATCATTTAATTCTATCCGGAAATGGAAAATATTTTGAATCCAACACAATTTGTTGTCCACATTTGGTAATGACATCTTTTGTAAATGGCCCTTTCAGCGGGAACCATCATACAGATTAATGTCGCCAACAGAAGTGTCATTCATAAAGAATCAGTCTGGCCCAGAAGTAACATAAGATATTGCCGTAATCTTCATGTTTTTTTCCTCCTATTATTTGTACTATTGTTTTTGTCTTCCCCATTTCCACCTTCATCTCACGTCTTTACAGTAGTTTGTTCTTGTTTTTTCAGTATTCGCACCTCCATCATCAGACCACCTGTTCCCGATGTAAGTCCTCTTCCAATAAGCCATTACTTCCTATCCATTTTACGTTCTAACAAGGTCTGCCATTGTTTATTAGAATTTCTTTTTTTAAGTTTATGAATCTATGTTGCCCAAATGCCGAAGAAAAATATGTAGACCTCGCTAAGACTGCATTGGGTTTGTAACGGAAACTAAGACGCAGTGCTAAATACATCATATGATGAATACCACTAACACCTGATGGACTCTACTGACTAGTAATAGGGTCAGTTGGGTACTGTCATTTGGCGGGATCAATAGCATTCATGTAACGCTCTTCTTCCGGTCAAATATGATGGAACATTTGATAGAGACTATGAACGATGCAGATGAGCCTAAGAGTAATGTAAAGAAGTTTTTAGTACAGGTCATATGGGGTTGTAGGCATTTTTGTTATATTTATAGAGAACATGCCACGATGAAAGACGACTTTAAGTTTAGTGTGACACCCGAATATAGTTATACTAGTGGATACAATTATGGCAATTAGCCCCCCCCCAAGTGCCTGACAGAGGGATGGCAGCACTTCCTGTTCCTGTGGAGTAACATGGTGTATCACATGCTCTCTCTAAGCCATTCAGCAGCTCTGAGAAGGATCGTGTAACAAACATTCCAACATCCCGTTTAGCACTTTGACTGTTTATTGGCATATTTATACCCACTAGTCTAACTCTTTTAAGGTATATGACTGATAGGATTTTTATGTGTCTATCATAGTGTAAAAAAACAATTAAAAAAACAATAAAAACATTAGGGCATTAAGGCAGCCCAAAGGGCTCAATGCCAGCATGGGTCTGCAACAATCTTTTGAGGGGAATTCCAGCAATAAACCTTCATGGTATGTCCCAAGAATATGCCCTAAATGTCTTATGGGAGAGGTCTGAAAATTGGGGCAATTAGCCCATCCATGTGTGCAGCACTTTTCATTACCCATTATCCTATAATATGTAATTTTTTTTAACCCAACCCAAGTGTATCATGGCTCTAGTAGTTGGTAAAGGGCCCATGACCTTTGATTCCCAAGGGTCAAGAAGACCACTCTCAGCCTGCCCCTGAATAAATGCAAATTTATAGAGTAGAACTCAATGAATTCATAGATTTCAATAGGTTTGTTCAGCTAAAATAAAAATGTAACATTTTGTAGCATAGAGAAGAGTTCTCAGATAATTAAAAAAATACCTATTAAAAAATAATTAAAAAGTTGCTTTATTAAATTAAAAAGTTGATGGGCAAATTAAAAATTGTTGAAAAACAACATAAACTTAAGAAGTTGTCAAATAAGATTTCATTCAATGTCATTGTTTTGATACTTCATATTAGTACACTGACTTTTCCTCATAGACTAGTAAGTTAGCCTGGTGTCAAAAAGGGACAGTATAAATATGAGAAAAGTTTATAAACCCTTTTATTCTTTTTTGTATGCATGACTCCCAAAATGTTGTCTCATCTTCATCAAAGTCATCACAATACATTGACAAGACAGTCTTAATAAACGTCAATCCATATTGCACAAATGGCTTAAGAAATCAAAGGAAAAAAGTATGTGAACCTCTAGAAAACTGACTTGTTGAAAAGTGTTGGTTTGTGCCTAAGAAAGATCAAACAATTATTTTTGACTTGCATTTCCAAATCAACATTATTTTTATGACCTTATCAAAAAATAATTTTAGAAATCCTCAGAACAAAGGTTTTTGAAACTCCTAAATGTAGAAAGGGGAACAAAAGATGCCCGAACTGAACCACAATCAAGGAGAAATTCGGCACTGTAGGTGCTCCCTCTAGGGTAGGTACAAATATCAGGGGTAAGGCCAAAAGTATAGTCCCTCAGACCGTCGACAAAACCCTGGGCTAGCAGCTTAGGATCTACTTGAGCCTTCTTTACTCGTTGCCGCAGTCATTTTTTTTTTTCATTTTTGTTTTTTCCTTCGGCCTCCCAAGAGCCATAACTTTCTTATTTTTCTGTCAACATAGCATTTTTTTATTTTTTTTTCAGGATTAGTTGCAGCTTTTATTTGCACTATTTAATGTACCATATAATGTACTATAAAACTTAAAAATATATATTTTTTGGGGTGGAATGAAAAAAGAAAGATATCCCTCCATTGTTTTTTGTGTTTTGTTTTAGTTTATCGTGTGGTAGAATTGCCATGTTAACTTTATTCTGCAGGTCAGTAAGATTACGGCGATAACAAATTTATATAGATTCCTTTATGTTTTACTACTTTTACAAAAACGACTCTGAGACACATAATTTTTTTTTTTTTTCCATTAATAAAGCTGTATAAGGGCTTGATTTTTTGCGGGATGAGCGGTAGTTTTCTTATTGATAGGATTTTTAGAGTACTCGTGACTTTTTGATTACTTTTTATTCAATTTCTTTGGGGAGACAAGATGACCAAAAAACAGCAATTCTGGCATTTTGTGGTTTGTTTTTTTACGGCTGAACAAATAATGTTCTAATAGCTCAGACTTTTACAGACTTTTTAAATTGTTTACATTACTTTAGGGAAAAAATGGTAAATGGCTATTTTTCTAACTTTAATCTTTTTTTTATATTCCTAAAAATTTTATTTAATTTTGACATTTTGGTTCTTTTAGTCCCACTAGGGGACTTGAACATGCAATCGTTTGATCACTTGCCCAATACACTGCAATACAGTGCAGTGTACATATGTAATACAGTGTATTGTGCTTTTTGCCGTCTCCTATTAAACCCTGCTAGTAGTGGCGGCAGGAAACACTAAACACCATCTACTGTCTTATCTACAGTAGAAAAAAAGTTGACTTTCTGGCAAGTGGATACAAAAATGTTCGAAGAAAATATACTACATACTAACATACTTCACATCACTAAAGCAGGGTGGAGAGTATAATGGTATACGGCTGTTTCGCCACTTCAGGGGCTAGACGGTTTGCAACCTTTGAAGAAGTAATGAAGTTGAACATTGAGACGTCATCATTGACAAAACTTAATTTTGGGTCGGTCACGCAGCATAATCCAAGACACAAGAGCAAATGAAAAATATAAGTGGCTCATACAGAGGAAATTTCACATTGTGAAATGTCTAAAGATGCTTTTGCATGGCCCCATTCTGGCTAGAAAAACTAGCACCGATCAACGAAACAGCACGTCGATCAATGCTCGATTTACAAGGAACAACCATCTTTAATGCATGGGGACAAACAATCGTTAATACGATCATTCGTCCCCATGCATTTGCATAATGTTGTGCTGCCAACTAACGACTAATTTTATGGCTGCATAAGAGATCCGCTCAGCTAATGAAAGAACGTTTGCTTGTTGATCGCCTGATCGTTGACCTGTTTACATAGGTTCATATGTACACTCATTTGCCCCATTATTGGTCCATGTAAAAGGGCCATAAGTCAAATTGTTTTCGGATTGTGGACTGAAGAAGCTTGTTAAAGTAATATATCTCAAAAAAAAATTGTATTGAACCGAGGAATATAGGAAAGGGTAAATACACCTCTTATCCTCCACCGAGATTCGATCACTAGTGACGAAAAAGGTCTCTCTAGTTACGAAATATAAGGGTTTACATACTTTTTTCTATCTATCTATCAATTTGACTGATGAAACCATCTGTTCAATATGGTTATGGCACTTTGAAATGTTTAGTGCATTGATGTAGAAGATTTAAAGGGGTTTTCTGTAAAACCAATTAGCGATCCTTGGGAAAGGTGATCAATGTGTGATCCGTGGTGATCCTGGGACTCCTACCGATCAGCATAATAGGGCCACAACGCTGTCCATGTGGCTCTCCCTGTCACTGCAGTTTCCCCTCATTAAAGTGATTGGGGCTAAACTACACATGGACAAGAGCAACACTGTGTTGCATACTACAACGAAGAGACCACAGCTTACATTCTGCTGATTGGTGGGGGTCCTAGGAGTCAGTAGATCCCATATTGATGACCTATCCTAAGTAAAGTATAAGCCATCAATGTTATTTCCCAGAAAACCCATTTTAAGTCATTATTTATTATAAGAACTAATAATATATTGTAACTTCTCAATCATGGGCAAGAGAACTTTTTGAACTTTTTATATTCATATTTTTTTTTATTTATTAACCCATCAAACTTTCTTTATTCTAGCATTTCATTTACTCCTGGGCCTACTCACACCTATTGTCAGCAACCAATCGGAATGTAAGAATTTATTTTTAAACTCTAATCTCTGTTGTGTAGCGCTAGACAGGGGCAAACAATAAAAAACAAACCAGCCTTGCTGCTTTATGTGGTGTACGTCTGTAAATTGTTTTTTGTCTCAGACGTGAAAGCTATGTGTTAGAAAAGCAGCATTTCAATTGGTTAGAGCCGGCTGAAAAGCTAGTTACTGTATTTTTCAACTTTGTGAGGACCAGAAGGGCAGCAGTTTTTGTTTTCTTAGTTTTTTTAGATTAAAGAAAATTTCTAGTCCCAGTTAAAACTAACATAATAGTTTCAGAAAACTTTCCTGAGGTTGATAGAAAAGAAAAATAGATCAATTATTTGTGAAGTCACACCCATCATGCCTCAGTATTTCAAATAATTTTTACCGTGGGACGAGCTTTCTCTTGTACTCATTGTCGGCCCCTCCTGAGTAATTTATTTCTTATTAGCTGCCAAGAGGAGTGGTGGAGGACGTAATAACTCCTCTAGGCACAAAACAATGCCAAATCTACCATAATACTGCACTACATGGACAAAAATGTGCATCAAAAAGAGTACAAGGATATTTTTATTTTACTGGAATTTCTATATAATGAATAAATGAAATAAAATCAGGCACATTTTGCAAAGTAAATATTTTTAAAAGGGTTTTCTCATATGAAAACTGTGTAGTGCTTCCTTCCCTACTTTACAATGATAGGCCATTAGTAGCATTTTTACACCCCCACCCCCCCAAATGTACACATGCTCATCAGACAAAAAAATCGTCCAAACTTGCTAATTCTAAGAGGCCGATGATCTAATGTGTACGAAGGCCATCTGACTTACCCCCGTTGGTAGATGTCGAAGCAAAGAAGGATCGGGTATGTTGGATTTCAACTTATTTTGCACACCCCACCACTATTGGGACATTTGCTGGGTGTGTGGAATTGGGAAAGGAAGGTGGGCTAAGTCAGCTTTCCTTAACCACAGGACACCCATTAGCTTGTTTCCTATTTTTAAATACATTGGATAATTTGACAAGGATATTGAGGAATGTTACTAGAAATAAAGGGGTTGTATGAGGCATGAGATTAGAAAAAAGGGTCAGCTTTTTTTCGAGAAACAGTGCCACAGTTGCCCATGGACTTTCTGGTATTCCAGTGAATAGGGCTGAGTTGCAATACCAGACACAGCCAATAGACAAGAGTGGCGCTGGTTTTAAAAATGAGCAGATCCATTTTTTTCTCATACAACTTCTCTAATATTTTTGAATTAACTAATTAAAAGTATTTTCAACGCATTACAGAGAAAATGGGGCTTTAAAAACATTATTTTACATTTTACAGACGTACTAACCCCTCTTTAAGAAGACCCCTACCTTCGACTATAAAAAAAAACTGGTATGATACTGGACGAAGCATTCCATACTTCTCTGCCAGTCCTATGTTCTGGCCAAGATTTGTTAGCATCTTTGTCTGCCTCAATGCATCTTTTAGCTGCATGTTGTCTTCTAGGGAAGGTTCCAAGGAACAAGAGGGTCCTGTATATATTACACGTCTGTAGATACATTGTAGGTGGACTTCTTCTAATCGACCTGCTAACGTAATACTCTTAACCCCGTTTTCCAAAGACACTCTTGATTTTCTAAAAAAAAATAAAGTTATTGTCCTTACACACATGTCTCAGAGACCTTGTGATTAGTGGGATTTTTTTTTTCTTAAAGGGGTTGTATGGTTTAGAAACCTAATTTTTAAATACCCAATATGGTCAATCTGTGTTCGCTATCAAATAGTCAAACCAGAAACTAGCCACAAAGAGCATCTCTCTCTGGAAGTCCTGGCATGTAAATTCATTACCAATCAGCATAAGTAGCATGTAATGCTTCTATTTCCCTGTGGGGGCACTGCAGGAAAATTAGGCACTTGTTTCCAGATTCCCCTTCACATTATATCTGATTAATGGGAGGTCAAAGCGGTAGGAAACCCTGTGATTTACTTATTTTTGGGGAACCCTTCTAAAAAAAAAAAAAAAGGCATTGTCCAAAGGGGTCAACCCCTTTAGACAGGTAGGTAAGTACCTGTTGTTATGTTCCAAATAGAGCACATCTTTTCACTACGACTTCCTCTCTTCGTTCATTACTGTTAAATTTATATATGACAGTCACTCTTGCCTCAAAATTTGATACACTGCCATCACTCCACATGAGTGACAGGTGTCCCTTTAGGCAGTCCCTAGAGGAAAAATTATTATACAAAAAAATATCATATATAGAGCCAATTAAACACTCAAACACTTGAAAATAATACATAAAATATGTCTCTTGTATATTGTCTGTCTACAAAAAAATGGCCGTCATATGGAAAATTTCAAAAATGTTATCATATTTGTGTAATTCTATGTAAATTTGTGTTTCTTTGTCCTCTTCTTTCAAGTATGGGTTTCTTATGGTAAGTAAAGTGTATAAAGGAGTATTATTCTAGCATCGTATGTCACGTAATCTTGTTCCTATTCATGTTACCTTCTTTCCTAACGTCCAGCTCTTCCCTTTTAGTGGAATTGTAGTAATTACTTAGATCCTGTTAGTTCCTTGTCTTAAAATAGACATCCATAGCACTAGTGGTGGTGTGCCGCTCAGTGATATATGGAGTGTCTGATGTAGAAAGAGTATCCATAAAAAATGGGGAATGGATGACAAAGACTGATTTATAATTCCATACCAAAATCCATTTTCTATTTCGTCATAGATATATGACCATTCCTTCTGCTTTAAGAAGACTGTGCTAGTAAATTGGCTTATTATTAAGGAGCATCTATTTTTTGCAGCTAGTTTTATCTGAGCCTTAAAGGGGTTGCCTAGGATTAGAAAAAAAAAGGATCTGTTTGTGTTCCAGAAACAGTGCCACACTTGTCCATGGACTGTGTCTGGTATTGCCATTTAGTCTCATTCAGGTGAATGGAGCTAAGCTGCAATACCAGTCAAAGCCCATGTACAAGCGTGGTGCTGTTTCCAGAACAAAAGTAGAGAACTTTTTTTTTTTAATCATGGACAACCCCTTTAACTGTTATTCTGATGTACAGTAGTATGTGCCAAATTGCCATCTAACACTGTGTATTATCATTTAGTGTTTTGACATATATTTATTGAGGGAAAAAATAAATTTTTACTGATAATATTTCAACCAAGAGGGTTTGACTTAGGCTATTGCACTACTAATGGACAGCATACCATGTGGTCATCTATGGTATTACAAGTTGTTATTCAACTCTTCTTGTTCCAGTGCCGGTCCCTGTTTCCCTCTACTCCTCATGGCAACAGGAAGGCTATCTAAACCTGCCTCATTCAGGCATTCCGTGGATGAGCTTATGTAGGTGTTCTTACCCTGACTCTAGCCTTGATTCCTCTTGCTATTCTCTTCAATTGCTGTGATGACTCCTCTATTTCCTGGTTCTGGTAATAACCATCTTACCTTGGTTTTATTCTGATTCCGAAATCTGGGGCTCATTTTGTGTCTGACCTAATAATGGCCCACTGGTTACAGTTCTGGCTCACATATCCTACTATCTAAGAATGCAGCGAAGACCATATGTATATATATATATATATATATATATATATATATATATATATATATATATATATATATATGTGTGTGTGTAAAAACCAGGGTTTCCTTAGGTTCAGTATCTCAAGTCTGTGTTAATTCAGATGTAGCACACAGGGTCTACTATCCCGGTCGACCACAGGCTATGAAAAATTACCTCTGGATGTGCATGATTTCACCATAAAACTAATCCAGCAAGTAACTAAGTAAGACCAGTTACCACCTTTACTTCTGCCAATCGCTCTCATTCCAGAGCTCCACCAGTACAGTACGCCTGTTGCTATGTCTACACCCGATGTCTCCACCACAATCTGATGGTGACCCTTATGCCTATCTGGGATTTATCTAATTCAAGGTACTATTCCAACATCTCACTCAACATCATTCGAAGGTAGCTTACATGCTTTTCTGTTGGATTGAGCGATATCACTCTAACAGAAACTATCCATTCATATCCAGACTTCTTGACTTCATAACCACCGTCTGGAGGGTTTTTGGAGAACCAGATTTCCCTGCCTCTTCTGCTTCAACCATCCTGTGCTTCAAACAAAAGACTTTTCACACATTCTGGTATGTAAATCTCTTGGAATAATGTCGAAGTGGTCATTACCTGCTAAGAAATATTTGTATGATACATTAATAAGGATGAAGTTACTCACACTGAGCCTCTCTCGCATTTAGGTGACTTTATTATCCTTGGCTCACACATGAACATCCGCTTTCAGGAACATTCTCAGCAAATAGAATGTCACTGGAGGAAGTTCTTACTTCCTGATTTTTCCAATCGGCATCTATAGTATCTATATAAAAAGAAACTCATGCAGTGTGATAGATCTAGCCTTCGTATGGAGTAAAGGACATTAAGCATTTATCTCGGTCTTTACTATGGATAAAAGGGTCATATATAGTCTTCCAGCTCTATAGGACTCAAGAAACAGGCAAATCGAAGGTCTAAGTGATTTGGACAACATAATTTTTTACCAAATTTGCATTTCCGTAAATGGCAAGATTCTGCTGTATTTCAGCCCCAGGGTTAAAGAAACATGATTGGACATGTTAAAACATGTTGTCCATGTATTACGGTGCGGTGGGAATATTTTTGGCTTGTGTTTGGCTGTATCTCCAGGAGAACAGCTGTTTGCATCTCTGTGGTTGGGTCCGGCCTCAAAGTTTCATAAAGTTTTGTACCACTTTTAATGATGTAGAGTTCTGTGCATTAATACTTGTCCTTATTTATCCAGCCAACATATATTACCCTCTGTTTTTTTTATATATCAACTGGTTGCTGCTTGGTCTTGTTTGGTGGTTGTTACTCCTAGGTTATGTCTACCTATATCATGGAAAATCTTGGCTGAGTATTAATTAAAATCCATGTTCATGGTCCACCATCTTCTAAAATAGATCTCTTAGCTATTTGACTGTCAAATAGATTCATTTATGGCCAGAATACTGGATTTCTATTAATTTGATCTTCTAATGGAGACATACAGTGAGTGGATAACATCTTTCAAGCTTGAGACGGGCAAAAAGGTCCTACTTATTTACTAATTTTGTTAATAAAATCTTCCCTTATTTTTCCAAGCAAGAGTTGAAGATGGTTCATGGACCAAGGTTCTTCAGGGGTTCTAAGAATCATAGGGCAAATGCATTGCCTAACATATTATAAATTCATTGTGTGAATGACGCAACAGATAAAATGGCGCGTGTCCTGTTTGGGAGATCCTCGGTGCATTTTACCTTTCATCAAAAAGTTCTGATGCCTCAATGCTGGCTGGTCACCCAGGTCTAAAATGCATATCTGAATTACAAAATGAGATCTACACGTCAAGCAGCAGCCAGCTTGTTTCCATCTATCCCAATGACAATTTGTCCTTTATCAGAAATCACCTTGAACATTATAATGGTCTCCTTTTAAAGATGTGTTGTTAAAAAAAGTATGGATTTTATATCTGAGGGCTCATCCTGAGCTATAATGTTTAGAAAGAACTCCTTTTGATGGCCATATATATATATATACAAATCTCTTAGCATCACTTTGGGTTTTACCTCAAGTTACCAACCTCAGACTAACAGGCAGACAGCCCGAACAAATGAGTCCTCAAAAAGAGCATTCACCCATCAGGACAAATGGGTCAAGTTACTCATGATGGCTGAATCAGCTCATAACAATCAGTTTAAGGTGTCCGCTAAAATGCTTTTCGTTATTGTTTATGCAAGAGACATTTTCCTTCCTATTCCAATCTCTGTTGAAACTCTTTTCGAAGTTGTAACTATTTGAATCTGAGGGATATCTGAGGCAAGATACATCCTCTAGGAAGGCGATACACCAGCTGGTAAACAACATTTCGCCAGGACCTGTTCTATAACCACTGTACCAAGTATTGTTGTATATGTTGTCCTTGTTTAAGAAGACTTGGAGGCCAAGTTAACACCTTCAACTCTTTCTTATGTTCCTTAAGCATTCTTGCAGTGTAGCAGGGGGCATTATCCTGCTGAAGGAGGGCACTGCCATTAGGGAATGCCACAGCCATAAAGCGGTCTACTTTATCTGCAACATTGTTTAGGTAGGTGGTACGTGTCAAAATGACTTCCACATGTATGTCAGGACCCAAGGTTTCCCAGCAGAAAATTGTCCAGTGCTGCACACTGCCTTCACCGGCTTGTCTTCCACCCATAGTACATCTTGATGCCATTTCTTTTCTTTGACATCACATGATGTATAAGAAAATGTAATTCATCAGAGCAGGACACCTTCTTCCATTGGTCCAGCTTTTGGCAGTTGACAGGTATCCACATGGGCATGCTGGACAGTCTGTGGCTACAAAGCCCCATATGCAGCAGACTACGGTGCTCTACTTGTTCTTACACCAGTTTCTATCATAGCCAGCATTAACTTTTTCATCAATTTGTGCTACCCATGATCCTGACGCCAGTTTACTGGTTTTCTTTCCTTGGAGCACTTTTTGTAGGTACTAACCACTTCATACCGGAAAACCCCACAAGACCGGCTATTTTGGAGAGACTCTGACCCAATCATCCAGTTGTCTATCTATCTATCTATCTATCTATCTATCTATCTATCTATCTATCTATCATCTATCTATCTATCTATCTATCTATCTATCTATCTATCTATCTATCACAATTTGTCCCTTGTCAGATCCTTATACTTGCCCGTTTTTCCCGCTTACAACACATCAACTTCAAGAACTGACTGTTCATTTGCTGCCTAATATATCCAACTACTTGTCAGGCGCCATTGTAACCAGATCATCCATGTTATTCACTTCACCTGTCAGTGGTTTTTCATAAGGTCCATTCTTAAATTCTCAGAGAGTATTCAGGTGAATGAAATTCTGAACTCGAATTTCTACCCAGGGAAACCCTTCTACCTGACTGGAAGAGATTTAGTCCAGAGGAGAGGACCTAGGTTCTCAAAGAGGATGTATTGACTACACAGGTTATCCAAGAGCTTTATGATCGATTCCCCAATAAACAATGGCTACAAGGAGGAATATTCTATCTCATCTCTTCTTGTCCGAGCACTGGTCCCACACACACGCTGGTATTCACAGCTTCATTCTTAGCAACTGGTGCCACTTGATGACATCATTAGGTGGCATGGTTGTAATTACTCTCCAACACTAGCCCTCTCCCTCTAACTTCTTGTACCATCATGCTTCCACAGCAACCAGTGAATCCCAGTGATGTCATGGGATGGTATGGCAAATTATGGAAACCTCACTCACTCTGGCTTTTATTGTAGTGTTGCTGTTATGACCCTAGTCCTTGTTACTGTGTTACTTGGAGCAAGTTTCCTGAGCATCCTGACATCAGCTCCATTTTCTGGTCCTGATTAACACTGTGGTTCTTTTGTCAGTATTCAGTTGTTTACGGGTTATGGTCAATGATTACATCTCCAGGTTTGATTGGCTGGTATCTCGACTCTTACTCTGGTCCTCTGACAACTTTTGCGTGCAAATTCTGACTTCACTATTGTTTGCCGATTCCATTGCCCCCCCCCCATTCACCCCCGTTTCCTGGTGACAACTCAAGCTATATCCCCAGTAGGACCTTAGTCTTTCTATGTTGTAACAACCGTCACAATCAAAGACTATTCTGATGTTGCAAAACTAAGAATTCCTGTGCAGGAAAGACCATAATGTGTTGCAGAGGGGTTAAGGCTGAAGACCATACCTCCATTTAGCCTGTGACAATCCAGTCATGACACAGAGGGCTCATTTTATATGCATTTTACATAACTAAACTTATCAATAGGTATCTGAAGTCTTAGATGTCAATTTGGCCATCGCTACAGCTGTATTACACTATAATATGCATAGTAAGAGTATATATACAGTGTAAATATACACAACCCAACCTTACCAGTTAGTCTTAGTTTTAGTGGTTATGATGAATTTCGTAGGTTATCTAATGTTCAGCTGGTTACTGAAAAAACACATACAGTAGTAAATCTCCGACAGAGTTTAACAGGTTGTGAGTGGGAGAAATATTGTTAAATAAACCACAACATCATATAAAAAAAAAATCAAAAATTAATAAATAGAGTAAAAAAAGGTTCTGGGGCTATTTTGAAACAAATGTTAAAAAGAAGAAGAAATTGAATGTAATCTATGATTTCTCTATTTTTACATAATTCTTACATTTATTTTAGCTCTAATGGAAAATCCGTCACTTGGGCACAAAATGAGAAGAGCAATCGGGGTCAACATCTCTGGCAGCGGCTTTCTGTCCATGTCAAGAAAAAGGATAGTACAAATCAGACGGCTGTCATTAAGCCCTTCTCTAAAAGCAGCACAGAGAACAGATATATTAGCACTTCCTTTCCTGAGTCCAGTGCCAAAATGCTGTATGATGTTTCTGAAGCCGAGGAGCATTATCCAGTACAGTACCGACCACAGACTCCATCTCCAATCAGTACTGTAAGCCAGAGAGCTGCTTCTGTAACCCGGACAGATGATGACCTCCCATCTTTTCATTCAGATACCGCCCAACGAAGTGGTTCTTCTCAAGGTTCCTTAATGGACCAAATCAGTAATGTTGTGACCAGATTCACCGCCAATATCAGTGAGCTAAACTCCATGATGCTTTCTTCTAACACGCAAGGAACATTGGTGCCCAACCCTTTATGTTCTTCCTACCTGATTCCAAGGGAGATCCAACTTCCCACAGCTATGACCACCTTTGCAGAGATCCAGCCAGCCCCGGCAATTGAATTTAACGGTGGGTCAGTTTCTGCCAGAATGTCTTCTTCTGACAGCGTGAAAGATAGCACTTCAGAAGCACCAGTAGTAAAGCAAGATGTTGAGGAGTTGGTAGCATTAACGCCACCTTCTCCTTTTAGAGACTCTATTGACTCAGAAAGTACATCCCCTAGCTCCCCAGTTTCAGAATCAGCTCTTTGTACTCCATCATCACCTAAATATGACAACTTGATCTTGAGAGACTACTCTCAAAGTTCTTCCTCGTTGTGAGTGTAAATTATACTAGTTGAATATCAAATATGGCAGTACATATACATGATAGGGGAGGGTTTCACAGACCTTGTCTTCACAGACGGCTGGTGCTCCTTAAAGGCGGTATCAGATCAAAGGTCCCATCTTGCCATGCAGAGCAGTTATGAGAGTGGCCTTAAAATATGGTCTTTAAGAAACACTTGAGGACACTTGAGGGCCGGTAAGGAGTTGAACATAGGGCGTAGAAGGATATTCTAAGTGCTTTGATTTTATTTTTAAAGTTGGCTGTTTGAGAAATATTTTGAACAGAGTGGATTGTAATCAGCTGTAAAAAATATTGTCTTGTTTTGCTTTTGATTCTCTTCCCAGAAGTGAACCTTGAACTTTTATCAAGATTAGAAGACCAAACATGAATGTACATTTTCTAAAAGACTCAAAATCTGGGACCAAAATGGCAGGCAATTTTGTATGAAGAAACTATAACACAAAAATATGACTTCAAAAAAACTCTCAGAACATCTCAATCTGTATCGAATATTTGATACCCACCATGAATAAGCTGACTCTCTGCAGTAACGATGACTGTACTATGTAGGGCACAACACGCAACATGTCTAAGAAGTTTTCTTTTTTTGTAAATATTCTTCATTCATTAACCTTTTAATTGGTTCCAAAAACATTGGACTGGAATTTATTAACGATTAATTATATTGTCTTTTTCACCGTGTTGCCGACGATACTAAAGTAGCAAAAAATATTTTTTTGGAGTACTGTTTTGTAATTTCCCTCATAAGGGCAAGTTGTTTTGGTGAATATAATATTTATAGCAGAATTGTTGAATTATGGTGTTCTTGCATCCCTATGTGTCGAATGCTTTTTTTTTCTAATGATTTTTTTATTGAGAAAAAATATTTGTGTTTTATTGCTTTTTGCATGTAAAAACAATAGTAAAAAAAATACAAAAAATTCAGTGCTACTCAAATAAACATAAAAACAGATATGTTATTGGCATAGCTTTTAATAAAATGTGTCAAAGCCTTGAATACATTTACTAGAACAACCAGAAAGCCATGTTTTTATGTGGCTCGGCTATTTGTATATTATTTTAACCTTGAACTGTGACCGAATTTGGATTTTAAAGCAATACACAGTAAGGATTACATCTCCTTAAACCAGGATTTTTGTCCTTAATTTATGAAAAACATAAAAAAACATGTTTGGTGTCATACATTAATAGTATAGTATCTTTTTGTATATTTAAAGATCATTTTGCTTACATTTCAAAATAGTAAAAAAAAAAATTATATATATATATACACACACATAATTCCTGAGAAACGTATATACATTTTCTGACCACTATCCTCGGGTGCCAAATACAATAATAAAAAGGATAGTGTTTTATTGGTTAATTGTGGGTGATGACAATGGTAATAGCCTTAAAGTGGAATGTAGACTTACAAGCCAGATATCTATAAGATTGTACAAGAAATGTTGTCTATGAAGGAAAGTATTTAGGGAATTATATGAAGAAAATGTAAGTTTTTTAAGCAAATGAGTTCCTTACATTGTAGATATAGCTTACACGCAACAGAGGTAGCCATTTTGTGGGCTGAAACAAAATAGTAGGAAATGTAAACATTAATTTATTAGGACCTGGTGACATCACTGAGACATGTTATGCCTCATTCCTAAGCGATACCACCAGCTGATCCTAAACAGATACTGTACACAGGGTCGGAGTACCAGAGGACCCTCCAGTGGGCCAAGGCTTTAACACAATGCTGGTCCTCAAAATTCCTGACAACCCTATTTGGGGCCAATCACTTTCCACTAGGGTCTATTAATAATAGGTTGATGTATAAATAACCTATCAGACATTATTAAAAATATGTCCTGTGTGTACAATGATAAAAGGAAAGTTTATGATTAAATGAAAAGTGAACGTGACATGATCTGTATAGATGGAGGATGAGCCCTCAGAGTCATTTCATCTGGTGGGTCCAAGGAAACCCATTTGAGTGTACATATATTCTCAAAAAATATGGTTTCTTCACACAAAAAGGCTACCTTTTTTCATAAGGAGGCAAGAAGTTCTCTAAAAAATACTGTGAATTTATATTTTATCATACATTCCAGAAGCATATGAATTAATGCAACAAATATATAAAAATATATTGTATAATACTGAACACATTTCAGAGTATATTGTAATATGTAGTTCTGTTTGTCAATGTCATTATTTGTATGAAAAGTAAAAAGTAAAAATACGGTAGGTAAAAAAAGTGAGGTTGTATCTTCATCAGCATTAAATACACTCAAGGCCCTGTTCACATCACCGTTGCCCTTCCGTTGAGGGGTTCCGTCTGAGGTTCCGTCGGGTTAACCTCTCAACGGAAAGGCAAACGGAAACCTCTGCTTGCGTTTCCCTCACCATTGAACTCCATGGTGACTGAAACCTAGCTAATGGTTTCCGTTTGTCACCATTGTAAACGGGTTCTTCTTGTTTTGAAGTAATCAATAGCGCAGTCGACTACCGTATTCATTCCGTCAAAAACAACGGAACCCGTTCACAACGGTGACAAACGGAAACCATTAGCTAGGTTTCCGTCACCATTGAGTTCAATGGTGAGGGAAACGGAAACCTGAGGTTTCCGTTTACCTTTCCGCTGAGGGGTTAACCCGACAGGAACCTCAGACGGAACCCCTCAACGGAAGAGCAAAGGTGATGTGAATAGGCCCTAATCTGAAATATTTTATATTACAAAATGACATGACTATTAACAAAACAGATTTGTGAAATAATTAGACAGTGAAAGTAGTCATGTTGGGCATTCATGTAGGTAAACTGAAAACAATATACAAAATTGTAGCAAAAATGGTTAATTAGGAAAAAAATTAATTTGAAATAAAACAGTATTAAAACATAACATTGGTAGGAGGCATTATGTAGGAGTACATTTGTGAATACCCTTCAGGACAATGTGAATGAGATTGAATATTAATCTTACTGAGGGTTTCAGGTCTGTGGCTCCAAATATATAAAAATGAATCTCCTGACTTGTTGCATTCAGTATCTGTTATTTTTTTTGTTCTTAACACACTTTATTATTTTAACAAAAATTATATAATTGACTTTTTTCAGAAAATATTTTTTTTTTAATAAACGTTAAAAAAAGCTTTCCTTCCCACACTCCTGTCCTACCCTTCTCTCTTCCTTGCCACACTTCTTCCATTTCTACTCTCCTCCATCCCTCTCTTCCTAATTCCCACCCTTCCTTTATTCCCACCTCCCTTTATTCCTCCCTTCCTTCCCACCCTCACTTTATGGCTTTCTTCACAACCACCCACCCTCTCTCCTCCCCACATCCCCTCTTCCTTCATTGCTTTCTTCCCTTCCTTCATTCATTTTTTTCTCACCCTTCGTTTCTTTCTAACCTACCCATTCTGCAGTCCTTCCTTTCTTCCTTCTCACCCTCCATTCATTCCTTCTTTTCTTCCCTCCCTTCATTACGTTTTCCCACCCTTCATTTCTTGTTTCCAACATACCATTTATTTCTTCTTTCCCACATCTGAGTCCTTCCTTCCTTCCCATTCTCCATTCCTTCCTTTCTTCTTTCCTTCCCAACCTTCTTTCTTTCATTCTTCATAAAAGATAGTTTCCCCTTCCTATACATTCTTACGATTAGTGTCGTCTTTTCCTTAGAAATACAGTGAGTTATGTTTTATAAACTTTAAAGAAAGCTTTCCTTCCCACATTCCTGTCCTTTCCTCTTACCTTTTCTCCCACCCTCCTTCCATTTCCACTCTCCTCCATCCCTCCCTTTGTTCCTTCCTACATTCCCTCCATCTCTTCTTTTTTTCCTATTCTCAATCTATACTTTTCTTCCCAACCTTTCATCATCCCTCCTTCCCACTTCCCAACCACCCACCATCCCTCCTTCCCACTTCCCAATCACCCAACATCCCTCCTTCCCACTTGCCCTCTTCCATCTCTCCCTTCTTCCCTCCCTCTCTTCATTCTATTTTTCCCACCCTTCATTTCTCCCTTCCTTCTAACCCTTCAGTCCTTCCTTCCTTTTGAACCCACATTCATTAATTCCTTCCTCTTTCCTTTCCACGCATCTTTTTTTCCTTCTTTGTAAAAAATTGTTTCCTATTCATTCTTATTGGCAACGATGACCTTATACAGCAGCTTCCTCAATTCTAATAATGAAGGGACAGATGAATCCGTCAACCACTTTTTGAACTTTTAAAATAAAAAATCTATCAGTGCAAACACAAATATTTTTAAAAACATATTCTATTATAATATTAGTTCATGAAAGAAACTATAGATTTATTTTAGGAGTTAATGATAAAACAAATTATATATTTTAAACCTAAATACAGATTAACACTATCTATATAAAAAGTAAACACTTCATAAAAAAATATTATCTGACATTTCAAAAATAGTTGTTTTAAAGCTAATTTTTATTTTTTATTTTTTTTCCTTTACAATTTATAATCTGTTCAAATTTATTCTAACGTCATGAGTATTTGGTGTCTGATGTACATTTATTCACATGTATATGTAATGGGCTTGGTGCTATTCTTATTTGATTGACGTTCATAGAATTATTTATGTCAAGGACACATTTGTTGGAAGGTGACAATTCTCTTTGCGGAGATCCAGCTGGTAGAGAGGCTTAAGAGCAATGCTCCCTGGGAAATGTATGCAAAATAGCTCTAATCCAGAAGGAAGAAAACTCTCTCTCTAGCACTACCTATAGGTCAAATCCTGTATGTCAATGTCCGACCCTTTAAAGAGAAATGAAACATGCCTTTGGTTAGTAGCCAAACCAGAGACACCGATCTGTAGACAGCACTGCTTCGTAGTTGTTGCTCCTCATCAGTACATAGTAAGGCCTCATGCACACAAACGTATTTTTTTTCTCCCGTAAATACGGGTCCTTTGTCACACGTATTTGACACATATTCCACCAGTATTTACGGACCCGTGCCCGTAAATATGGGTCTGGTGTCACCAGTATTCCACTTGTATTTACGGACCCGTTTTCTCTGCACTAATCGGCATCCCTTCTCTCTATCAGTGCTGGAAAGAGAGAAGGGGCAGCCCTTTCGGGCAGAGTTTCCGCAGCGATTGAAAGTAAAAGAAGTTCATACGTACCGTTGTCTTGGTGACACGTCCCTCTTTTGACATCCAGTCCGACCTCCTTGGATGACGCGGCAGTCCATGTGACCGCTGCAGCCTGTGTGTGGCCTATGATTGGCTGCAGCGGTCACATGGGATGAAACGTCATCCCGGGAGGCCAGACAGGAGGAAGTAACAAGTAAGTTAACTTTTAATACTATTAACTCCAGCGGTAGTCACTGTCCCGGGTGCTGAAAGAGTGACGATCAGTTAACACTTTCAGCACCCTGGAAAGTGACTATCCCCTGACGTCAACTAGCAACGCTCCCGTAATTACGTGTGCACACACGTAGCCACCCGTAATTACGGCAGCCCCATAGACTTTTATGGGCCTGCCCGTGCTGTTATTACGGCCTGAAATAGGACATGTTCCATATTTTTCAACGTTACGGGCACCTTCCCGTAAGCATACGGGAAGGTACCAGTGGCCAATAGAAGTCTATGGGCCCGTAATTACGGGCGTTTTTACGTTTGTGTGCACGAGGCCTAAGGCTCTGGTTGGCTGAGAGATGCCTTTGTAACAGCTCTTGGAAGGTACTGATTCTCCTTGTGGTAATCTAGCTGGTAGGAAGAATTGAAGGGGTTGTCCCCCCATTAAATATCATATTCATTGTAGAGGTCGTAAAAAATTAACAGTGGGCAGATTTACTCAGTGTCTTAAATTTAGACATCTTAGAATTAGACTAGATGTGTCAAATTTATCACAGTGGCTCATGCTGGATGATATATTTGGCTCTTCTTTAGACATTTTGTCTAACTTTATACCACCTCTTACTTTAGACCAGTTTTTTTGCACCAAAATTTTGGTACATTTTAAGCCATACACCCAATGTCGTGCAAGTCGCAAACATCTGTTTCTTTTGCCACATTTCATTGATAAATTTGTCTAAAATTATTTGCGCCAAAAAGAAGGTGCAACTTAGGCCAAAATTCTGCCGCAACATACATAGTAAATCTGGCCCATTTTTTTTCATTAACATGTTGGTAAAAAAAATGATCAAGTAAAGTGTTATGACATTTATTTACATAGTGTAGCGCCATCTGGTGCTCAAAATGTATAGCAATGTACACGTCCACCTAATGAGCTGAGTTCCGGTGGACTCGCATGCTCAGTCATTCTCCTCACAGCCAGGTATCTGCATAGTGATCCTCTGTTCACTGCAGAGCAGCCAAAATAAATAGCTTTCTGCCCTGCTTGTCAGGGAAGGAGCAGAGACTCTGCAGTAGCATGGCAGTAACAAAACCTAAAGATTGGAGTCTGACACACCAAAAATGAATTAAAGCAATATAAATGTATTAGATCAATTAAAATTAACAAAACACACTAAAAACATAGAGATGATTGCCACAGTGCGGCTAGACAACCAGATAATACAGTACAGAAAATAGCGCTGTATAAACAAGAAAGAACAAGACTATAGCACATTACACCTATATATATATATATTTATCACAGCATAAAGGAGTAAGAAAGCTTACTCAGCCTTTTGTATATGGACTATATTTGAAAGGTAATTCCAGCAGCCAAATGTATATGAACATACGGTGGTTCGATGATGGATGCAACAATGATATATTCACCATGTGTGGCCTCTACATGATGCATATGAGAACTTGCCCATAACAGTAGTAAATAGATTTAGCAGGGGTGTATACACACCATATATAAAGGTCTGTTACAATGCACAAGAAGATCTCTTACCCATCTCAGGAGTCACCGTGTCTGGCGTCAACCCCGACGCGCGTTTGGCTGCTGGAATTACCTTTCAAATACAGTCCATATACAAAAGGCTGAGTAAGCTTTCTTACTCCTTTATGCTGTGATAAATATATATATATATATATATATATATATATAGGTGTAATGTTCTATAGTCTTGTTCTTTCTTATTTATACAGCGCCATTTTCTGTACTGTATTATCTGGTTGTCTATCCGCACTGTGGCAATCATCTCTATGTTTTTAATGTGTTTTGTTAATTTTAATTGATCTAATACATTTATGTAGCTTTAATTCATTTTTGGTGTGTCAGACTCCAATCTTTAGGTTTTGTTTCAAATCAGCTGGTCTCACCGTTACCACCATGTTTACTATGGGCCTTTGTGCCCGGTTCCCTACAGACATCATACATCAATTGGAATGTATATTTACAATGAATATTGTAGGGATTCTCTTGGTGTTCTCAATTTAGGTATAGTAGTAGCATGGCAGGAATATAGTAGCAGGGAAAGTAAGAAGGGAATATATTGTCAGCTGCTAGAGGGCGAACTAAACTGATTCTTCTCAAAGCCCCTTCCCTAGAAGCACAGATTAGCAGCAGCACCAAGCGGGACACATGTAAACAAAAATATGATAAAAAGGGTATTTTTTTATGCTAAAAACACTGGAAATTACTTTATAACAGCTGTTAGCAACATTTTCGAACTTCTGGTATAAAGAGATAACCCTTTTAAGAGCAACGCTCCGTGGTAAAATGTAGGCAATCTGACCCTCCTCCGTAAGGAAGAAAACGGTATCTCATTTGCTAATATATTTGAGGACTAACAAAACATTGCTCTTTTTTTATGCCGTCAAACACTTTTGGAAAGACATAACTCATAAGTATCATGTTTACAGTTAACATCTGTTCCCTTTTGTTTCATTTTTGGATATCGACACTATCGTTAATTAGTGCAGCATACTGTGCAATTTTTCTCAGATAGCCAATTTTACAATATTAAGTCTGTGGGAGAGTTTTGAAAACACATTGTAAAACATTGTCATCCATCTTTCCAACCAGATTTTTGACTACTGTGGGGAAGTAGAAAATATAGGGTCTCAAGTAGATCATGAAAATCAAAATAATCAATTAGAAATAGGTGTTGAGAGTGGAACAAATGAGTTTTTATTTAAAGGGGTTGTCCAGTCCAAAAGTATTATGACCTTTCCTCGGGATAGGCCAGCGATATCTGATCGGTCAGGGTTTTAAACAAGCCGCAGCGCTCGTACGAGTGCTGCTTCCCCTTCACTTCCTTTGCTGCTCAGACTGTGAATTGCCAACACACATGTAGCGGCAGTTCACAGAATTATCCTATTCACTTCAATGGGAAAAGGCTTTAATATTTTGGACCACCCCTACAAGTGTGTTGGCAATTCACAGTGTGAGCAGCGCTCGTACAAGCGCTGCGGCCCTTCAAAATAGCTGATCGGCGGGGATGCTGGGAGTCGGACCCTGACCGATCAGATATTGATGGCCTAGCATGAGGATAGGCCATACATTGTTTGGGACTATACAACTCTTTTAAAGTTGCACATGAACATATCAGCCATAATCTAAATAAAAAATGTAGCAAATGTATCTTCATTTTATCCAAAATATCACATATATTTTTCATATTATTATTACTAGTAAAGTAGTTTTAGTATTTTTTTATTATTAAATCAGCATTAAAAATATTTTCATTTACAAAATTCCATGGATCATTAGTCCGGAAACATTTGCTACATTTTATATTTTTTTTAAACGGAAACACATTGTTAGACGCATAGATTATTATTTAGTTAAAAGGCGATATTAATTCAGACAAATGATGTAAACATCTATAGCTAACATAGGGTTAGAGACTAAAAAGGTAAAAAGAATTGGACCAAATTCTCTTATAAAATAAAACATTTTGTGATTTGAATTGTGTAATGTTTCGTCACCGGCGCTTTTCTGTTCTCACTGTTTATACCAGGTACATGGTGACGTGATGAGGCAGCCATTTGCAGTCACTTGACATAATTATACCCAATAAGCATAATAAATCTCATAAAATTATTTTCCAGACGTCAATGGATAGCAAATATACACGGAATGGCCACTTTATTAGAGACACCCATCTAGTAGCATGTTGAACCGCCTTTGGCCTTCAGAACTACAGAAATTTGTTGTGGCAAAGAATCCACTAGGTATTAAAATAGTTCTGCAGGTATATTGGCCCATGTGGACAGGATAGTGCCTAGCAGTTGCCGTTACAGTGTCCTTCTGCCATAGGAGAAACAGCTGTTATGAAGGATGAACTTGGTCGGCAACGATGCTTGGGTAAGCCCTACTGGTCAAACATACATCCACAGGTATCAGAGGACCCAGGGTGTGTCAAGAATATTCCCCACACCATCACTCCACCTCCACCAGCCTGAACTGTTCACACCTGACAGGAAGGGTTCGTCCATTCATGCTGCTTGACCCAAATTCTGACCCTGTTTTCAGCATGGTGCAACAGAAATCTGGATTCATCTGACCAGGCGATGTTTTTCTACTTCTCAGTGACCCAGTTTTTGCGCTCTTTTGCCCACTGGAGTCTCACCTTTCTGTTTCCCTTAAATAGCAATGGTACTCGAACTGGTCGTCTGCTATTATATACCTAATTGGAGCACCAGCATTGTATTCAGATACAATGTGCTTGACATTTCGCCACCTGTTCGTCGGAAAGATTTTTTATATCCTCCTCAGACATCTAACGTCCGCAAGTTTTTGACGTCCACAGGATCTTCTTTATTGGATGTTTTTCCTCAATCGAACTATTCTCGGTATACTCTCGACACTGTTGCATAAGAAAACCACAAAAGGTTGGCAGGTTTTGAAATACTGACCCCCGACTAATCTAGCACTGATGACCATGTCTCGTTTGAAGTTACTTCAATCGCTCGATTTTGTGGTTTCCCACTGAAAGTGATCCCCAGAAAACTTGCTCACTTGATTTCATGCACTCTAGGGTCACGTGTCTAGTTTCCATAAAGGAAAGGTTCAATCATGAAAGCGCAGGTGTCTCTAATAAAGTGGCCATTCAGTGTATATATTACATTAAGGGAAAATAAAATATATATACGTGTAAATTATCTACATACACATACAGTACGCCAGCGTTCCCCAACCAGCCAAAAGTAGTTGCCAGGCTACCAAGCTCGAAGCCGGTGGCTCCTCAGCTGCAGTTACAGTTAATCACCAGAGATGTGGCATTGATGACACTTGTCACCAGAGTTAATATAACCATGATATGAGGTTGACACAAGGCTAAGAACAATATCACTGTTACTTGGTACCAGAGTCAAGGCCCTTTTACACAGGCCAATAATCGGGCAAACGAGCATTCACAGAACACTGTGTAAACTGGGCAACGATCAGCCGATAAATGAGCAAACGCTTATTCATCCGCTGATTGTATAGTTTATGCAGCCGTTAAATATTATAGTTGTAGTAACGAGCGCTCGTCCCAATAGCTCCTTGTGAAAGGAGCAAACAAGCACCGATCAACGAGCTGTCTCGTTGATTGACGCTCATTTACATGGCCCACGTCGGGCCATGTAAGAGGACCCTTAGGATCATATAACAGACACTTGGCACCACAGACAGAATTATCAGACTGCACCAGCACAATTCCACATTCCCACTCTTTATACTTATATATAAATTTGTTAAAACTTGTTAACAAATGTAACATTGATATCATCCTGGTCATATTTCTTATACATATATATTTCCTGAACGCTAGCACTACCTATTATATTTGAATCAAGCTAAAAAGAGCAAACATTTTTCCAACATTCAACCAAGTTTCTATATACATCAATTTATTTCATCCAAACTATAAAGTGGTTCATGAAAATCAATGGTAAGATGATCACTGATCAACATGTCCATGGCAAACTAAATCCCCATAGTTCTCAAATATGGCTCCCATAGTGTCCAATGTGTGTGGAGTACAGTGAAACCTCTGAGACAAGAACCCAAAATTGTAAAAATAAATAAAAATTGTCTTCTATGTGGTCCTCGAAAAGAAGAGGGCTGATATGCATAGCTTGGAATTGAATTGGAATTGATATCTGATGGAAATATGTGGTCTAGATCAACAGTGGTTTTCAAGAGGTTTCATTGTACAGTACATTATTCTGGATGTTAAAATTCACCAAAAAGTTCCTTTCTATTGTATAAAGACACAAGTCATAGAAAGAAAATCCATGTTGATTTTGAAATATTGCGTTTAATATGGGTTGAGTTGAGAGGGTAGATGGCCGAAATACATAACATGGCATTGAATAGGAATTGATATCTTTTATGAAAATATGTGGTCTAGATCAAGGATGGTTTTCGAGGGGTTACAATGCAGATTATTCTGGATGTTTAAAGTAACCAAGAAGTTCTTCTCTATTGTATAAAGACATGAGACATGGGGATAAAATCGGAGATAATTTCAAATATTGCATTTAATATGGTTTGAGATGAGTCGGAACAGTGCCGATATGCATAACATGGCATTGAATAGGAATTGATATCCGTTATGGAAACATGTGGCCTAGATCAAGGGTGGTTTTTAAGAGGTTTCATTGTACCATATTCTGGATGTTAAAAATCACCAAGAAGTTTCTCCATATTGTATAAAGACACGAGACATGGGGATAAAATCCGAGATGATTTCCAATATTGAGTTTAACATGGGTTGAGTTGAGTGGGTTGAGTTGAGAGGGAAGAGTGCCGATATGCATAACATGGCATTGAATAGGAATTGAGATCCGTTATGGAAAAATGTGTTCTAGATCAAGGTTGGTTTTCGAGAGGTTTAATTGTACATTATTCTGGATGTTAAAAGTCACCAAGAAGTTCCTCTCTATTTTATAAAGAAACGAGACATGGGAATAAAACCCAAGTGGATTGAAATATTGCATTTAATATGGGTCGAGTTGAGTGGGATTTAGAGATTGGCTAACAAGATACCCTAACAATTTCTAAAAGTAGGAGGTGCAACTATGAATTACTAGAAAGAAATGCCGACATATGCTAATGAGTTAGTGATCATATGTAATGCCTGTTATCAGGGACCTACGTAGATATAGGGGATGCTGATATAGCATCCGTACCTTGACCTTGGTGCCTAAGGGGAGTCCAAAGGCCTCTCTGCCACATAAAATGGCACCAGTATTATAAATGCGGTCCTAATACACATTTTTCCTTGAGGCCCAGGAGCTTCAAGTTACTTCTCTGTCCGTGATAGCCTCCCATCGCCAATTTAGGGAACCATTGAGTTTAGACATTTTTGGGAACTATTCAATTTCCCTAATTTAAAGGGTTCTGTTCTGATCCGGGTTCTCTCGAATACGCCTAAATTTATAATCTAAACACCATTTATGTCAAAACCACTCCACTCCATTTAGTGCCAAATCACAGTAATATAAGACTACAAAGAAGAGCATGCCGTAAACTACAAATGCACATTTTAACAAAAAAAAATTGCTGTGATTTTTATCTCTGTTAATATAATAAAATAGTTTAGTGTACCGATTGAAGCAGTAATTATGCCTGCCTGGTAAATGTTATAATACTAATATTATCAATATTCAATGTCTGTCTATCAATGAGCTTGACCTATCAATTGTCCAAATCCTTTCATGGTCAAAAATGATACTCATCTGTCAAGAAAAAATCTAAAAAGTATTTTTGAAGTAATGGAGTGTGTATATAAGGTGTCTGTGTCGTCCGTAAGAAGTAATAATACTATAACATACTGTACACGTGAATGACCCACCTACCAAACATGAACATATATCCTGTACCTTGTAAATGACCATAGGAAAATGGATGCTATCTCTTATCAATGTCTAGATCCATGGTGCCAACTCTATAATATTTCTGTGGGCTAAAAGTGCTTGTAATTTTTTTGCATATAACAACTATATTAAAAATGCAAATAAAATTTGTGAATATTTGTTTTTTATTTCGCTGCTGCTTTTGACTTAACATAGAGAATGTATTGTTTTATTTTGATGTTAATTGATGATGACGACGATATGTTTTTTCATAAAATGTACAAATGGATTAATTTCTTTAGCTTTGTATCTGTATTTTTTTTTTATTTATTTTGAAAGAAAAAGATCAAATTTAAATACAATGCTTGATTTTTTTTTCCCCCAGTTAATTTCCTGTTATACTGGTGTTTATGGTGTCAGGTAATTTTTTGAACATTATTAAAAATATGTGATAAAATTTGAGCTTTTCTTAATCATTTTCAAAGAGCAAAGGGTCAACGTAACTGTACCCAGACATCTGCTGTTCATGGCACAAGAAATGGACGGGCACCATCCTTTGTTTTGCCTTGACATAAGTGGCGCCAAAGGCAAATATGCATGTTCATAGAGAAAGTCCAGTGACATGGCTGTCGGCTGACAGATTGTTTTGCTCACAGCTATCTTATGTGGTAACAGGGAAATCCTTAAAGAGGCTCTGTCACCACATTAGAAGTGTCCTATCTTGTACATGATGTGATCGGCGCTGTAATGTAGATCACAGCTGTGTTTTTTATTTAGAAAAACGATCATTTTTGACGGAGTTATGACCTACTTTAGCTTTATGCTAAATGCTTTCTTAATGGACAACTGGGCGTGTTTTACTTTTTGACCAAGTGGGCATTGTGGAGAGAAGTGTATGATGCTGACCAATCAGTGACCAATCAGCGTCATACACTTCTCTCCATTCATTTACACAGCACATAGTGTTCTAGCTAGATCACTATGTGCAGCCACATACACACACATTAACGTTACTCAAGTGTCCTGATAATGAATATACATTACCTCCAGCCAGGACGTGATGTCTATTCAGAATCCTGATACTTCGGAAACGTTTGTGTGAAATTCACAGCAAGGCAAGCGTAATCTCGCGAGATTACGCTGTAAACTGTCATTTAAAACAAGATTAGGCTTGATGTGCTGTAAATCTCACACAAACGTTACCGAAGTGTCAGGATTCTGAATAGACATCACGTCCTGGCTGGAGGTGATGCCCATTCATTGTCAGGACACTTGAGTAACGTTAATATGTGAGTAAGTGACTGCACATAGTGATCTAGCTAGAACACTATGTGCTGTGTAAATTAATGGAGAGAAGTGTATGACACTGATTGGTCACTAATTGGTCAGCGTCAACCACTTCTCTCCACAACGCCCACTTGGTCAAAAAGTAAAACACGCCCAGTTGTCCATTAAGAAAGACATTAGCATAAAGATAAAATAGGTCATCACTCCGTCAAAAATTATAGTTTTTCTAAATAAAAAACACTGCTGTAATCTACATTACAGCGCCGATCACATTATGTACAAGATAGGGCACTTATAATGTGGTGACAGAGCCTCTTTAACCCAAAAACTTCAGGTTAAAACTCCAGCTCAGCTGTGATTGGATGGTTTGTCCAAAGTCCAATCATAATAAAGGGAATGTACACTTTTTGTACAGTACAAAATGCAAGAAACAGTGCATTTTTTCCGCAGCGGAATCTCTGCCAGTTTCTGCGGAATTGCGTCAGAAATTTTCTGCCGCAATTCCGTTACGTGTGAACAAGCTCTTATACATAGCTGGCTGTGCTGCTGATTCTGACATAGATCCGACAGCATACTGCTCTCAGCTGATGTTGGCTCAAGAGCTTACATCATCTATCTGCTTTACTGAGTGTAAAGTCAGTACGATACCATCAAGTGGGCGTTAGGTTGTTCACAGCAATGAAGAGAGCAGCATGCATGCGCAGCCACCTCTCCACCTCATGTCCTCTTATCAGGAGTGTAAAACATGGGACGAGGGGGACCCCTATTCTGCTTATATATGGGGTCCCAGAAATGGAACCCCTTACCTATCAAATATTTATAGCATATCCTGAGGATATGCCACAAATGTCTCAGATGGGAATACCCCTTTAAATGATAACTTTGTGTAAAATGGATACACTGTGTTATGTCTAGTGCAGGGCTTGAGGGGTCGGAGAATCAAACAAGGCTTCAAGCAGCACGGAAAAGAGAATACCACCGCCTATTCAGATCTGTACTAGGCATAACACAGTAACAGTTTTACCTGGATTGCTATTTTTAAGTTGCTAAGAATGGAACTAATACAGACTCAAGTGTCCCCAATAACAGTGCCAGATACACAATGCCTCCCCCCTCGGTAGTGCAGGCCACACAGTGCCCCCTAGCAGTGCCAGGCATAAAGTTCCAGCCACAAAGTGCCTCTCATAACAGTCCCAGTCATAACATTGCCCCCTCCCCCAAATAACATTGCCAGCCAGGAATATCTGGGCCCTTAAACAGTCATGGAGTCTGGGCCCCTCCCGCATTACTGTGGATTGGAGGGTGACAACGAAAAGTGGCACAAAGAAAGTGATGAGACGCAAACTGGCAGGGGCTTTGTGAAGGGGTAGGGCAGAGAAAGTAGGTTGGCAGGGGCTCTGTCAGGGGACATTAGGGAGAGGCTAGGTGGCTGGGCTCTGTGGGTAGGAGAGACAGGGGCAGAGTTGGGAGTGCGGCCAGTGGCGATACACACTATTACAGGGGCACTGTGGAGGGGCAGGCGGAGACAGGTGGACAGGGGCTCTGTGCGGGGCCAAGGGGGAGACAGTAGGTGTGTTGGGAAACAATTAAAAAAATCATTGCACTGAAGCCACTGCTTTACACAGCAGAGTAGCTGACTAGTGCTGACTGCTGCTTCTGACTTCTGCAGGCTCTAAGATCTTCCACCACCGTGGAGTCTCCACCTCCTCCAGTCCCCTGCGTAGGCACCACACCAAATGACATAATTAATTCAGGCCACCAACTAGACCCTTAAAATAAGTAATTCAAACCACCGACCAGACCCCTAAAATAATTCAGACTCCCAATCAGACACCTAAATTAATTTAGACCCAGACCAGACTCCTAAAATAATTCAGACCATAGACCAACCCCATAAGGGGTTATTGTAGTATAACAACTTATCACCTATCTGCAGGATAGGTGATCAGTGTTAAGTTTCTGGGGGTCCCAATATTCAGAACCAAGACCAGACCCCCATGTTCTTGTTGCTCCCGGGTTAAGTCCATTTGCATCTTCACTTCACACTCCTGTAGCTGGGGCTCTGCTTCAACACGTTCTGATGCTGGCCAGCATCAGCACCTTGGAAAACAGGACCCCCACAGTAGTTACTTTGGAGAAGGGATTGGGCCCCATCATATTGCAGGACCTATTCCCTTCTCCAAAGTAACTACCGCCGGAGTTAAGTTTATATGGGCAGAAGCGCCAGGCCCCTTTTTTTATGTTTGTGGCTGGGCATATGGAAGTACCAGCTATACTATTCTGATAGTGGCCCTGTTGCCGGCCACACAGTGCCCCCCATAACAGTGCCAGCCACACAGTGTCCACCATGAGAGCCATCTAACAGCCATGTCATCCTGAACTATTGGGACACATTGAAGCGTATCTGAGTCCTTATGGTTGGGGACCACATAGAATGTCATTGTGAGCCACAGATTTTGCAGCTTTGACCTATAGAATGCATACAGAGGATATACATAGGGGTTGTATCAGTGTTTGCTTGGAAACTAATCCACATAAACCAAAAATGTCAGGTTATTTTTGGTGCCACCAAATAGAATTGGAGAGCGAGAGATCATAAGGACCAGAGCCCTAAAACAAAATTATTGTGTAACGGGTGAAAGCGACAGAGCCGGTATTAATAAAATACAAAAACCAGAGAGCATTTGTGGTCTATCCACTCGAGTGTGTGTCACGTAGGGTTCGTGGACCCACTGGGCTGTACCGCCTTGGCGGTATGGCAGCTGGTCAACAGGGCGCAGGTTATAGTTTATAGTTCGTATAGGGTACCTGTGGCAGCTCGGACAGTAGCAAAGCAGGCTCGGCTGGGACTTTGGCAGCGGGTAGACGTCAGGCGTGGAGCAGCAGGACAGGCGTGGTATAAAGCACAGCATGACTTTGGCTCAGCACGGCACTAGAGCAGGATAGCACGGGATACAGGAAACAGGATCAGGATCAGGAACAGGAACACTGGAAACCACTAGGAGACAAACTTAGGGTACGACAGCAATGCTCAGGCATCGAAGCAAGGGGCTGAACCCCTCTTATGGTCCAGGGCACTCATGGGCTGATAGTTCATTAAAGAGCGGACACGAGCGTGCACGCGCACCCTACGGGATCCGGCCGAGGTGAGTTGAAGCGAGCGCTGGCGTCTCCTGAGAGAGTGGGGCCAGTGCTCTCCGACCCGTGACTGCGGCCGTCGGAGAGAGTGAACCTGATGGCCCACAGCCACGGACATGACACTATGACTGTAAGTTATAGTATGAAGGTAGAACGATACAGTTAGGCTATGTTCACAAAGAGCGGTGCGTAGTAGAACACACTGTATCCGCCCTGGTCCCCACAGGGAATTCTGGACTAAAAAATCGCACCAAACTGTGGTGCAGTTTTTCAGGCGGAATGTTCGCTGGGGAAAACGGCACTTAAAAAACAAAAGAAGTTTCTACTTACCGGCAGCCATGGTGTAGCATCCCTCTGACATCCTGCAGCCTGTGATTGGCTGCAGCAGTCACATAGGCTAAAAAGTCATCCCTGGAGGCCGGGCTGGATGCAGAAGCAGAGAGTTCTGGGTAAGTATAAACTTTTTTTTTTCTAAGTTGCGATTTTTGTGGTGAAATCGCAGCTTTACCGCCACAAAAATCGCAACATCTGCTATTTGTTGCTGGTTTTACCTCCCTACTCAATTCAATGGAGAAAACCCGCAACAGAAAACCAGCGATTCCGCAGCATAAATTGATATGCTGCGGATTGAAAAACCGCACCGCAGGTCAATTTATGAACAGTTTTTCGGCGGGTTTTTCACGCATCGTGTGGATGAGATTTCTTCAAATCACATCCACTCTGCTGCTAACGGTATTATACTGCAGATTTTCCGCAATGAAATCCATTTGTGTGAACCCGGCCTAAGAGTAATGCCCCATGCACACGAACGTGCTTTTGCGGCCGCAATTCCCCCGAAAATCCACGGGAGAATTGCGGCCCCATTAATTTCTATGGGGCCATGCACACGACCGTAGTTTTTACGGTCAATGAATGGCCCGGGAGCCCGCACCGCAGAAAGAACGGACCTGTCTTATTACGGCCGTGTTCTGCGGTCCGGGCTCATTGAAAATAATGGGCCATGTGCATGTCCCGCGATTTTCGGGCGGCTCACGGCTGACAGTCCGCAGCCGGCCGACCCAAAAATCACGGCCGTGCACATGGCTAAGGTCGTGTGCATGAGGCCTGAGGATGGATAAACATTGTTTTAATATTAGAAGCCCTATATTAAAACATTTTTATTTAGAACAGGACATGATAAAGATCTTTCTAACCTTAAGCCCCATGCACACAAACGCGTTTTTGCGGCCGCAATTCACACGCAAATCTGCGGGTGAGTTGAAGTCCCATTCATTTCAATGGGCCCATGCACACGACTGTGGTTTCCACGGTCCGTGCATGGCCCAGGAGCCATAGAAATGTGCAAGGCCCGCGTTTTTCGGGCGGCCTGCTGGTGATACTCCGCGGCTGTCCGAGCTGCAAATCATGGCCGTGCAGACCACTACGGTCGTGTGCATGAGGCCTTAGGTTAACGATCTTGGAGCAGATCTCGGATCCTGGAAAAAACCCATGTCATAAACTAATATACAGTCTTTTTCGATTTTTAAACGTCACTTTATTTTCTGATGGTCTCAATGAACACCCGTAAGTTATGTCACTTTATTGTGCATCCCATTGACACCAACGATGTCACTATATTTCATTGTCACTTTATCTCTTTACATCTTTTGCATGATGAGTACCATAACACTATTGGAAATTATGGGTTCTTTTGACTATGTATGAAATGGGAGGTGTAGACCTTTTCTATTTACCATATTTAAATATTTTTTCACTTTATTCATTTATTTATGTATTTAGCCATTTAATTTTCATTATTTGAGATAAATGTGTGTATGTTTACATGTGTTTTATGCTTTGGCTTGTATTATATGCTCATTTTTGTGTATTTAGCATTCTCACACGTCCTGGCTCCTATGCATTTATGATATTGGCAGCGGAGGAAAAAGTAGGAGTGTTTACTCATCAAAGAAAGTTTTGTGTGTTGAGATTTATATTCCGGTTTTATGATTGTGAGCCTCGGATATAGGTCCACTCTCTGTATATATCTTTTATTTCTAGATTTATAGAGGTATGGTTTAAATATATTGGAATATACTTTTTGGGATTATATGTGATTTTATTATGGGAAGGTCACGTCATTTCCGTTTGTACTGCCTCTTTAACACCTGTATGTACCTGAGGAAGAGGTCAGACCGACTTCGAAACAAGTATGTTTAATAAATAAATGTTTTTATGATTCTTATGATCCCTTGCTCTACAATTCTGTTTGGTGGAGCCCAATAAATCCTGAAATTTGTCATTTTTGTCGGTTGGTTTCTATGTACACCTTTGAAATGTTGTTTTAAATGTTGTTTCTTGTGCTGAGACCTGAATCCGTCACATCAGCGGGACTGACGGGTTTAATGACAACGGGTCCTGCATGTCTCTGATACGCAGGATCGAGCTGTTACCGATAGGGATGCACGATGCATCGAAACTTCGATACTGTTTCGATACTATGCATATCCAAACGGTTCAATACCGTTATTTCATGTATTTCGATACTAAGCTGTGCGGCCGCACAGCTAAGTATAGTAATACATGAATGTATGAGAGCGGGACTACGGCTGTGTGATACATCCACTGCCCCGCTCCTGAGTCCTGACAACAAGTGCGCGCCATCAGCATGATGTGATGCGGCCAGCGCTGTACTAATGATTGGCGGCAATGAAGACAGAACATGGCGGGCGCACTGCAAAACACCCCCATGTTCTGTCTTCAGTGCCTGAACCGCCGCTCATTAGTGCAGCGCTGGCCGCATCTCCTCATGCTGACCGTGCACGCACTTAATGTCAGGAGCGGGGCAATGGCTTATTACACAGCCGCAGCCCCGCTCTCTAACGGTGGAGATGAGAGAAACCTCTTATCTCCGCTGTTATTCCCCTGACTGCTGCGATCAAAGCTGAGTGCAGCATTCTGGGAAAAATGAGAAGGGGGGGATGGAAGAATTTTTATTTTTTTTATTACTGTTGGCAAAGTATCGTTTTGGTATCGAAATCGCAATACTACACAAAGTATCGGTATCGAAGTCCAAATTTTGGTATCGCGACATCCCTAGTTACCGATTACATCTAAGTTATGAACTAAGATGTGATCGATTACAGGTGGATCCTGCGTATCACAGACACAGGACCCGCTGACACTGAACCAGTCAGTGCCACGGACCTAACGGATACAGGTTTCAACGCTAGATACAGCTGCTCTGTATACATGATACAAAGCAGCTGTATCTAAAAAAGTAAGAATAATTTGTAACGAAGTAAAAAAAAAATGATTTCAAAGGTGTACATAGTATTTAAGGTCTCTTGCATAAGGTCAGCGGGCGGAGCAGCAACCACACTATCCGGAGGAAAAGTTTGGACCCACACGTGTATGATAGAGTTGTGCCTGTTCGTTGCACAATTTGATCTGGTGAGTGCGTCTCTTTTCCTTCCGGCTAGAAGACTATTAATGCACTTTTAAAAATATATTACATTATGGAGCGCTTTTTATATTACTTGTATCAGTGTTTGCAGAAGGGGAAAGCAGGACAAAGCAGAAATGGAATGATGCTGCGCTACTTTATGAGAGTTAGTGAAGGCAGCTCTTGGAAGGGGAACACCCACTAAAGCCAAGTTTACACACTGGTATTAGGGTCGAGTGTGAGTGGCCACAACTTTATTGAAAAATCTTCGACAATTTAAAAATCAGGCTTGGCCCTGAGACAACGATAATAACATTCCATACAAAGAAATAACTTGCCGAGTTGCCAAGCCGCTGCGAAGTCAGTGGGCATGTACGTCCTCAGGTCCAGTTATAAGGACAGGAAAAAAAATTGTTAAAAATAAAAAAAAGAGGGAGGATGGGGAAGACTTCTCACAACATAAGGCCTTATTCACACGAACGTGTTTTACATCCGTGCTACACGCGTGATTTTCACGTGCGTCGCACGGACCTATGATAATGAATGGGGCCGTTCAGACTCTAAGTGAATTTCACGCAGCGTATGTGCACTGCGTGAAACTCATGACATGTCCTGTATTTGCCCGTGTTTCGCTCTGCACGCACCCATTGAAATGAATGGGTGCATGCAAATCGCGCTCGGCACACGGAAGCACTTCCGGGTGCCGCGCGTGATTCGCGCAGCAGTAGTAAAAACAATAAATAAAGACAGAAAAGCACCACGTGCTTTTCTGTTTGTAAACATAAAAACAGTGTCATCATGATGCCGGCTGCGTGAAAATCACGCAGCTGCGCACCATATGCTGATGACACACGGACCTTTTGCACGCGCAAAACACAGCGTTTTTTGCGAGCGCAAAACATACAAGTCCATGTGAGTAAGGCCTTAGAAGGGAAGGAAAAGGATGCACTTCCTGATTTAGAATAGGTGATAATTGATCATGAGAACGGGGGGTCCTATACCCCAGTTTATCCTCGCTGGAGAAGCTTGAATGGCGGGGGTCGAGCAAGAAATATACTGCGCCTGCACTCGGCTGTTTTCGTAATTCCCATAGACTTTTAATGGAGCGGCAGTGCTCATGCTCAACCACTGCTCCATTCAATGTCCTCTTCACTGCGGTCTTGAGGTGAGGAGGATCTGGGGGTTTGGGACACTTGTTCTCGCAATCAATGGGTGTCCCCGAAGGGGGGCCCCCAGTGATAAGACACTATTCACCTATTCTGTGAATAGGTGCTAATTGTCGATTCTGTGAATAACCCTTTAATCCCACCCCTTCACAGCCCCCTGGCCGAATCATCACTCCATTTGCTCTTGTCTTTCCTCTTTTCATCCCTGAACTTTCTCCTGCAGTCCCTGGCAATTTCGCTGACCACGTCGTTAGTGCCATCAAGTTATACAGATTTGTTGATTGACAGACTTTTAAGCTTTGTTCTTCCTGCAGAGGGCGCTACAGATAAAAAGAGCTCAACATCCGTGACTGGATGATCAAGTGGACGCCTGCTAACAGCTACAGCTAAGTTGTATATTCTAAGATATTGTAATTCAGTAAGTAGGTAAGTGAGACGCGTATATCATATCTTGATAAGGTAAGATGACAAAACACAAAGTAGAAATTAAAGTGGACTTGGTGTAGTAATATGTAACTGTCAGGATTCCTTTCCCTGTTATTTCACACCGAATAACCATCTCTGTAAATTGGAAACTGAGGGCATGCGTGGAAGAAATACACCAGACAGAGTAGTGTTGTTACAGATCCTCCCTCAGTGAAGTAGGAAGTACAACTAAACTTTATTGAACAAAGAGTTAGAAATCTTCTCTGTAGGAAGGTGGGACGTGCTTAAGCCCTATTGACTCTATTCAGCTGTGAGTTCATCTGTACACTCCTCTTGCATTCCATGGGCGGTGTCTTCCATAGGCGTGTTCCTTATGCAGACTCCATCTTGTTACATACATTCAAGTTCTTTGTGGAATATACTGATATATATATATATATATATATATATATATATATATATATACTGTATATATATATATATATATATATATATATATATATATATATATTATGTAAGGATAATATCTTTGCAAACAATACACATGCTAATGATGCCTGACAGTCCCCCCTAAAAATATTATTACTCTATCACTCTATCCTTGAGTCTTGCCTAGCAACCTACTACTGACCACTTGAACCAGGCGGGTAGGGGTTTTGGATTTCTTCACCAGCTTGAGACGAGCTACTCCTTATGAGTAACCCCCCTTTGTACCTGGACTTCTAAGGTTTCGGAATGGTCCTAACTTTCCCTTTTCTCCTCAGGATACAGGATGACTGTCTTTAAAGGGACTGTCAGTGTCACCTCGTCTATTTGTGTGAACATAGTGGGCACAGTTGAGGTGGGCCCTAGTTGGTTGTCTAAAGCTTGTAAAGCATCTCGGGTATAATTTACAAGCCGCTGCTGGTTGTAATATATATAATTAATCCAGTCTACATTTTTATCAACAGTAAGAATTGGGATAAGAGACTCAAATTCAAACTGGTATGTAGCTACATGTGTATTAGAAGAATTATACCAAAAGGTGGTCACCCCATCAGCCTGGGTGATTGCTACATGTCCCCCCTCAGCACTGTGCAATAACACGAAAAAGGATAAGGATGTATATGGTGATAGTCATTCTTTGGAAGAGACCCTCTTGCAGTGCGAGGCGTGGATCCATGTCAGCCTTCCTTCCAGCTTAACTGCAGCGGGCGAGATCAGAAGGACCTGGTATGGACCCTCGAATCTGGCTTCTAAGCCCCTCGCATTCTTTACTGTTAAACCTACCAATATTGGCAATAATCCAAACTTCTCCTCCACGGCACTTGTATTGGTCATAATTGTCACACTGTCACTTACTGTCCTAATGGGACTTTTACCCCTGCAGATATAACAGGTTATGGGCAGCATCTTCCCCAAACCTAAAGACACCCAGGTAACATAACCAACAGGCTCTCATTGCTGCCATGTACTTCTTACATATGAGCGACAACAACCAGTGACCTTTACCTCACACCTCCACATAAAACTCTTCAGATTATAATTTGCAGTACTGTGGCATATTTACACACATTATAATTATAAACCTCAGACAATATAAACAATAGGGCCTCAATTAATAATATAATGCTATCACCAATCTCATGCTATCACCCTCAGGTTTTGGGTCCCATCAGTTCATTGCAAGTCCGGTACATCATCGTCATCTTCTTCTTCTGTCTTCTGCTCTTCACTGACTGTCGCCCTCAGGGTAACCCACACAATTGTGGAGTCAGACTGCACAGTGGTGTCCAATGGGGGATTTATTATTACCCCCTCCTGGTCACTTACTTAATAAAACACTTGGATACTGCTGACGGATTCACTCAGGTCTTTGTTCTTTACTTTGATCTTTGCTGATGTCATCAAGACTTGGTTTGGTCCTTCTCATCTTTCAGACACCGTCTCTTTTAGTATACGTCACCGGGCTGTACATAGCACCTCATGCTGTGAGCCTGGGGTGAGATCCCACGTAGACGGAGTAGTGGAGTTTTATTGTGACTACCACAAACCCTCCGCATCTGTCCTCTTCCTCTGGCAAGTTACTTGTCTGCACAGCTGCTTAGAATTGTGCCACTGCCGTCAGTTTATAACAATCACGATGTATTGGCTCAGGCTGCGCCTGCCGCATCTCAGTGATGGAGTTCATCATATTAAAAGTCTTCTAGTTCATGTTTACTGGCACTTGCCGGGGACCCCCAACCCTTGTCAATTGTTAAAATAAATGCTAATCTAGTGATAACATCATCCGCATACACTATAAAAGTTGTTCTAAGTACATACAATAATAATGTCAGGCCCTTAAACTACATCAAACACCTTTATGTAAGAAAAATGAATCTGTTCCACTGGACAGGGCACCTAGAATATGTGTAGTTACTGGGTACATTGTATTTGCTCTTGGTGTTACACTTTTTAGCAGGATTTATATCTTATTATGAGCTGATTACCTGGAACAGCTCCTACTCACAGAAATATTCAATACAGATACCATACGTTTTATCTGAAAAGTGTCTCAAACCAATTTTTTCCTACTCTGGTTGGTTCTACCTGGGAAGGCCTCTCAAGGTCTGTTCTCTTTGTGGGAGGCGGGTAGGATAAGGTTGGCACCGGTCTGCCAGGACTGTTCTGTAGGCAAATCAAACAGCTCTAACAGAATTTAGCAGCATCAGCTGTAAAACCTGGGACATACCAATTAGATCTTACCAAATCGATCCTTGCAGTCTTGGGGCATATGTGAGGTCACGCCATCAATACAAGTGCCATCAAGAGTGCCTTGGGTGCTAGCGGTTTACCTTCCTTTATCCGTCCACATTCTGTTAGAATCTGGTTCTCACGCCTTCCGCTCCCAGTTGGAGACTTCCTGTGGAGAACATGCTTTTTCACTGTATAATCATTAATTGATCTTAATCAAATAAACGTTCACATTGAGTAATAACTAGAAGTGATACATGCAAACTCAATTTTCTTCTTTATATATATATATATATATATATATATACACTGCATAGAATTTTCTGCTCTAAAATTTTCCTTTCAGAACAACAATAAAAAAATAAAAAAATAAATAAATAAAAATGTTTTCAAATGGGAATATTCCGCTTATGTACCTTTTATCTGACGCCTCCAATAGTCCAATGCTGAGGCTGGTCTAGAACTTTACATAAAAATTAACCTCAGTATTTAATATTCCCACAACACTTCTTGAATACAGTTATTAAACAAACTAACTTTGGGATAACATCTAGAGAACTGCTGATATCTTAGTGTACAAACACCAGTTCAATACTTGGGATAAGCACTGTTCCCTTGTCACTACACACTAGTTCTGCAGTGGGAAAGATACAGGCCGGGCTTCAGACCACCCTGAGAACAGGTCTACACACACGAGCACCTCTTCATACACTTCTTCCTCGGGTAGTTGCATGTTCTGCAGTCGCTGGGACGGGTAATCTGGCCGGGCTGCACTTTTCACAGGTACCTTTGCTGCTTTACCTATGTCATGCCGTGCGCACATCATGCCGGCTGCTACAAACCTAGTGGTGGCATTATTGTATCCAGGGACAAGCAAATTTACTGATACCTGGCTGCACATACTCTTGTTGTCAGTTCTGTCTTCTCTTGCTCTCTCAATTGGCTTACCCGATGATCCAATAAAGTTCCTACTACCAATGGGCCCATAATTGTGGGCGATGCCAAAAGCGTACCTAGAGTCAGTGTAAATGTCGGCCGGCTTACCTTTTGCTAGGTTACAAGCCTCAGCGAGCACCTCCAGTTACGCTCCTTGTGATAAACAAGAAGGTGAGATGGAGGTGCATGATTTACCTTGTGCCTCGTATCCTGTCTTGTACATACTGTATGAAGTATTTCTACATTACAAATTTACATTAAAACCCATGTCACATATAGATAGAACATTTCGAAAGGATGGAGTTTTATTTTTCCACATTCATCTGATGATCCAGGACACTTGTAAATCCCACCCCACCAGGTCCTGTAAATACCTGATTAATACAAAAACAAACAAATTATGTTACTGAAATCTGTCATGAAATGAACAATGTTCAGACAATTTTTTTTTATTTTGCCTTCTCCCCCATCTAAATCTGTAAAGACTCATCTGTGGGTGACGTCACCTCGCCTCCTGTGTAAATTTTCTGGAGGGGGATGGTCTCTTACACAATACCTCATATTGGGTGAAGACTACAGCACAGCATACCCAGTGCCATATTTACCGTTCTGGAAGGATCTGGAACCATCTATACAAAAATACGTCAAAATGTAGGTTACTGTCATACACATTTAATCTGGATTACTCATTGGGGTCTCATACACATTTTGTAGACCTCCTAGAACCAAATTCATTAATTCAAAACAAAATAAAACACAAAACAAAACTACCTGATCAGTCCCTTCACCATTCCCTCCCATTTGAACTCTGCGAAAGTAATGTAGCAGAGTTCAAAACTACATCTCAACATAATAAAGTCGGGCACTCTATCTGGGGGGCACTAGTTTAGCCCCCTGTAATACACAACACACGTTACATCACACAGCCCCCCTCCCCATCACAATCTATATTAGTCATCACATTCTACAGGAGGGGGTCACACACTCAATCCTCACAGCTTCTGTTCTCACAATCTTAACAATTTCAATGCCGGCAAAAATTCTCCCATACAATGAACCTCCAAGAGTCACACATCTGTACAACAACTCAAGATAACGTACGTATCTGCAATCATTCATCACACTATTGTATAGGAATTATCTACGTTCAAAACATCAAACACATAATCTGTAACAGTGTCCAATCTGTCGGCCACTATCCCTATATTATGATGACGTGTCTTTTCACCAGTACATAGCCTCCTAGTTGTAGCTTGTGCACCCCTGGGACGGAATCTGAGTCTGGAATAGTAGAAAACACTGCAGCAAGGAAACACATTGCTCAGCTGTGTGGGGGTTTTGTTGCCCACAATGAGGACACACCCAACATGAGGGACCATCACCATTATAGGGCGGTGGCAGGGCCTGGGGTTTATAATACATATAACATAATACAATGCCTTTCTTATTCCTAACTTCCCTTTGTTCTCTCGCATACCTTTTGCCCAGTCTCCGGCTTGTAGCCGCCCTCCCCTATGCATCCCGCACACTTCCATCAATTTCTTCGTTTTACTCACATAATGTTGCCCTTCCCTTCGCTTCACCAAATCATACGAATAGGATCGTCCGGGTATGGGTGATCCTGATGATTGAATATGGACCGTAAACCATCCATTCTAACCTTCTATATTCTTCACGTAATTTATGTAACACCTTCTGGTCTGCAACCCTCTAGTGACTGGTTCACCGTGGTCTGGCCAGAATATAACAACTTTTGGTCTGCAACCCTCTGGTCTGGCCAAAATATAACAACTTTTGGTCTGCAACCCTCTGGTCTGGCCAAAATATAAAAATTTTTGGTCTGCAACCCTCTGGTCTGGCCAAAATATTACCCACGACTTATCACACGTCTTATTGTGCCCGCGTGCGCCTGTATAAGACAGGTTATATTTTCTATCTAGTCCCTAATTACCCAGAGGATGGTTAGTCGGGTGCGACTAATTTCTTACGGGTTCGTGACCACACAGCGGGGATGTCTCTCCTGTTGCCTGAGCTAATCCAGCCAACCGACTAGGGTTCTACAGATTCCCACAAGATCGTTCCACTAACACAGATAAGTCGAAGATTTATCAAATCAACTGACTTACCGTGTTATTGTGGAGGTGATCAGGCTCCTTCAGTGGGCAGTCCCGGGTCATCTGCTTCACCCTGTGATTGTCGGTTGTCCGGATTCCGAGATCCCCTTGAGTGTAGTCTCACGCTGGGCGCCAATTGTCAGGGTTCCTTTCCCTGTTATTTCACACCGAATAACCATCTCTGTAAATTGGAAACTGAGGGCATGCGTGGAAGAAATACACCAGACAGAGTAGTGTTGGTACAGATCCTCCCTCAGTGAAGTAGGAAGTACAACTAAACTTTATTGAACAAAGAGTTAGAAATCTTCTCTGTGGGAAGGTGGGACGTGCTTAAGCCCTATTGGCTCTATTCAGCTGTGAGTTCATCTGTACACTCCTCTTGCATTCCAGGGTCGGTGTCTTCCATAGGCGTGTTCCTTATGCAGACTCCATCTTGTTACATACATTCAAGTTCTTTATGGAATATACTGATATATATATATATATATATATATATATATATATATTATGTAAGGATAATATTTTTGCAAACAATATTCATGCTAATGATCCCTGACATAACGGGTGTGGATCAGATAAGGACTTTGCTGAAAGTCAATTTCATCTGGAGCTCATAAAAATTTGCAGTGACCTTAGCCAAAAACTTACATAGAAGAGAGGAGGCCCTAAAGAAAATATCAAAAGGGGCGCCATTATGTTACTGGGTTTTGCCACCCTTGGACAGAACGTCCTTGTGTTTCTTTCCTCTCTAGAGGCCCAAGGGTCATGGAAACAGTGTAGAGGGGGAAAGTCCTTGCACCCTGTAATAAAGTGAATGGGACCAACCACGGTTGAACCCTCTCTATACAGGGGGTTCATAGCAGCCGCATGGTCTCCCTCTATGGTTTGTATGTACTTGACCTTAGCTATCCATATAACATACAAATATATGGCATTATCCACAACTCACTCTACATATATATATATATATATATATATATATATATTGACAGAAATTTCTATAGATTACAATGGGTAATTTACTTTATTTTTGATACTACATGAGTTTACCTGAAGCAACGGGGGCAGAGAGAGAAATGAAATTCTGCAGTCAAATAGCTAGCAGGTGGTTTATTGTATAGGAAAGCGCAAAATAGTAACTGTATGCCAACGCTTACTACCACGAAAGGTCAATGCTTTCCAATAAGTAAAGTAACCTTTTTTTGTAATGGTCACAACTTTTTTCCCATAGGGAAACATTGAGGTGATCTGCATTTCCCAGTAGTACCACAATTTCAGCGCAAATCATGGCGACTCTATTTTGCCATGGAGGCCTTAGTTCGGTTTTAGACAACCATAAAGCGGCCATATTTTATTGTCTGTTTTAGGGCCGCAATACTCGGACCTCCTGGGTTTCTACTGAACCGAACTTAAAGGGGTTTCCCATGAGAGACATTTATGACATATCCACAGGCTACGTCATAAATATCAGATAGATGTGGGTCCCATCTCTGGGACCCGCACCTATCTCTAAAACGGGGCCCCTCTAAACCCCGTTCTGCCGCTCTGTGTTGCACCAGATGCAGGTGAATTCCGACCATGAATTAGGAAACGGCGTACCTCGCTGAACTACGCTGTTTCCGTAAGTTTCACAGAACTAAATGGTAGTTATGGAAACAGCGTAGCACACATGCTGCGCTGATTCCATAACTGCCATTCACTACTATGGGAGTTACGAAAACAGCGTAGCTCAGCGACTCAGTAACTCCAGACCATATAGTCAGGAAGTGGCCAGGGAGGCCCTGGTGCAAGAATTCAGCTTAGGCCCCCCTACCCAACACCACCAGACCCCTGCGCACATCTATGCCCAGCTGCCTTGCCCGACAGACCCCATGAATGCCCCCACAGTATAATGCCCCCATAGCTGCCCCCACACAGTATAATGCCCCCCATAGCTGCCCCGCACACTGTATAATGCCCCCCATAGCTGCCCTGCACACAGTATAATGCCCCCATAGCTGCCCCCACACAGTATAATGCCCCCATATCTGCTCCCACAGTATAAATCCACCACACAGAATAATGCCCTCCATAGCTGCCCCCCCACACAGTATAATGCCGCCATAGCTGCCCGACAGTATAATGCCCCCCATTGCTGACCACCACAGTATAATGCTCCCGGTAGCTGCCCCACACAGTATAATGCCCCCCATAGCTGCCACGCACACAGTATAATGCCCCCCATAGCTGCCCCCCATAGTATAATGCCCCCATTGCTGACCACCACAGTATAATGCCCCCCATAGCTGCACCATACAGTATAATGCCCCCCCATAGCTGCCCCATACAGTATAATGCTCCCCATAGCTGCATCATACAGTATAATGCCCCCCATAGCTGCACCATACAGTATAATGCCCCCCATAGCTGCACCATACAGTATAATGCCCCCCCATAGCTGCCCATACAGTATAATACCCCCATACAGTATAATGCCCCCCATAGATGTCCCATACAGTATAATGCCCCATACAGTATAATGCCCTCCATACAGTATAATGCCCCCATACAGTATAATGCCAGCCACAGCTGTCCCCTACAGTATAATGCCCCCCATACAGTATAATGCCCCCTCAGCAGCTACAATAGGACCCCCTCCCATACCTAGTATAATGCCCCCAGCCCCATATGTACCTAATAGAAAAATAATAACATAATTACTTACCTATTCCCGTTCCCATGACTGTGCTGTGAGTGACTCGTCGCAGACAGGCGCAATGTAGTGATGTCACTACATCGTGCCTGCCTCTGTCGAGCTGCTCACGGCACAGTGAAGGCTGGAGCGAGGCTCCAGCATTCAACCCACCTGAATCTGCGTCCTGCGGATGCAGGCGGAGTTGAATGCAGGACCAGCGCAGTCAGGCTGAGACACTGCTCTGGTCCTTGCATCGCTGTCCATATTCACTGTCCATATATGGACAGCGATGTCAGGGGATTTCCCAGAAACTGAGTCCCGGAGCAGAGCCGCTAGCGCTCTGCCTTGGACTCCTCCCCTTCTTACATCACTGTCCATATATGGACAGTGATGCTTTTACGATGGCAGCGTCAGCACTCGGCGGCCGAGTGGGCCCCCCCAAGTGGAGTGGGCCCTGGCACTTGACCGGGTTGCTTGGTGCTGACGCCGGCCCTGCCTGTGGATATTTCATAAATGTCTCTGATGGGAAAACCCCTTTAAAGGGGTTGTCCAGGTTGGGGGCTGTTTTCTATACTGATGACCCATCCACAGGCCAGGATAGGTAATCGGTATATGATCGTTGGGAGTCTGATACCCGTACCCCGCACAGATCAGCCGTTCTGGCTGCCTCCGGGTGCCGGAAGCTATGCAGTGGTCGGTGCCGGAAGCAGAAGACTCCATATAGCGGCCAAGCTGGGTTACTGCAGCTCTGCTCCTATTCAGTAAATAGGAGCAGCGTTGCAGTACTGCAGAATTACCGCTATACGGTGCACAAAGCCTTCTGCTTCCGGCACCGCCCACCGCATAGCTACCTGGAGACAGTCGGAACAGCTGATCGGTGCAGTATTTGTATGTGGGACCCCCAGATAATGTACTGATGACCTATCCTGTGGATGGATCATCAGTATAAAAAAAACAGTCCCTAACCTGGACAATCCCTTTAACCCCTTCCCGCCCTAGCCACTTTTGACCTTCCTGACAGAGCCTCATTTTTCAAATCTGACATGTTCACTTTATGTGGTAATAACTCTGGAATGCTTTCACCTATCCAAGCGATTCTGAGATTGTTTTCTCGTGACACATTGCACTTTAAGTTACTAGCAAAATTTGCTCGATATGTTCTATATTTAATTGTGAATAACACCGAAAATTAGCGAAAAATTGCAAAAATTAGCATTTTTCTCAATTTAAATGTATCTGCTTGTAAGACAGGCAGTTATACCACACAAAATGGTTGCTAATTAACATCACCCATATGTCTACTTTAGATTGGCATCGTTTTTTGAACATCCTTTTATTTTTCTATGACATCACAAGGCCTACAACTTTAGCAGCAATTTCTCACATTTTCAAGAAAATGTCAAAAGGCCATTTTTACAGGGGCCAGTTCAGTTGTGAAGTGGCTTTGAGGGCCTTATATATTAGAAACCCCCAAAAAGTCACCCCATTTTAAAAACTTCACCCCTCAAAGTATTCAAAACAGCATTTAGAAAATGTCTTAACCCTTTACACATTTCACAGGAATTAAAGCAAAGTAGAGGTGGAATTTACAAATTTCATATTTATTGGCAGAAATAAATTTTTAATACTATTTTTTTATTACACAGAAGGTTTTAGCAGAGAAATTCAACTCAATATTTGTTGCCCAGTCTCTGCAGTTTTAGGAAATATCCCACATGTGGTCGTAGCGTGCTACTGGAATGAAGCACAGGCCTCAGAAGCAAAGGAACACCTAGTGGATTTTGGGGCCTTATTTTGTTAGAAGGGCTCTTGCAGTGACAAAACAGTACAAATCCCCCAAAAGTGACCCCATCTGGGAAACTAGACACCTCAAGGAAATTATCTAGGGGTATGGTGAGCATTTTGACCGCACAGGTTTTTTACAGAATTTATTGGAAGTAGGCCGTGAAAATTAAAATCAACATTTATTCAAAGAAAATTTAGGTTTAGCCATTTTTTTTCTCATTTCCACAAGGACTGAAGGAGAAAAAGCACCGTAAAATTTGTAAAGCAATGTCTCCCGAGTAAAACAATACCCCACATGTGGTAATAAACGGATATTTGAACACAGGGCATGGCTTAGAAGGGATGGAGTGCCATTTGGCTTTGGGAGATCACATTTAGCAGGAATGGTTTGAGAGGCCTTGTCACATTTACAAAGCCCCTGAGGGGACTAAACAGTGGAAACCCCCCACAAGTGACCCCATCTGGGAAACTAGACACCTCAAGGAAATTATCTAGGGGTATGGTAAGCATTTTGACCGCACAGGTTTTTTACAGAATTTATTGGAATTAGGCCGTGAAAATTAAAATCAACATTTATTCAAAGAAAATTTAGGTTTAGCCATTTTTTTTCTCATTTCCACAAGGACTGAAGGAGAAAAAGCACCGTAAAATTTGTAAAGCAATGTCTCCCGAGTAAAACAATACCCCACATGTGGTAATAAACGGATATTTGAACACAGGGCATGGCTTAGAAGGGATGGAGTGCCATTTGGCTTTGGGAGATCACATTTAGCAGGAATGGTTTGAGAGGCCTTGTCACATTTACAAAGCCCCTGAGGGGACTAAACAGTGGAAACCCCCCACAAGTGACCCCATTTCGGAAACTACACCCATTGAGGAAATTATCTAGGGGTATAGTGAGAATTTTTAGTTTTGTTTTAGGTGTTTTTTTTTTACAATTTTTAAATGATCAAATTTTAAATGGGGCTGGTCAGTAGAAAAATTAATAATTGGTCATGGCCAGTATGGGAGACAGAAAAGGTGAATAATGAATAAATAAATTAAAAATCCAAGGAGGTATGATATATTTTGAAACATTGGTTCATGCACAGGCCGGGATTTGTGGGACATGTCTCACAATGGTATGTGGTGTCCTTACGAATGCCTCGCTTGGCACACACACGGCATTTTTTTTGGGGCTTCTTTTTTTTTTCAGTGGGGGGGATTTCTGTCGGGAAATGCTGGCCGGGAATTATCCTACTGACGGAAGAGCCAGATGAACTGCCCTCTTCTTCCTGGTTACCAAACATCAGGGACTTTATGACCTTTTCCTGAAATTGCAGGAACGTACCTCCACTGCTGGCATATCTATAGAGGACAAAGGCGTTGTATAAAGCCATCTGTGTAAGATGCACAGACAGCTTCTTATACCATACTCTGGTCTTGCGCATGGCGTTGTATGGTTTTATAACCTGGTCGGACAGGTCAACGCCACCCATATACTTGTTGTACTCCTGTACACAATATGGTTTTGGGACTTGGGAAGTGGATCCACGTACAGGGACTAGGCTGCATCTGCTGTCGTGTATGCTGGTCAGTATAAGGACGTCCCTTTTATCCTTATACTTTAGGAGGAGCAGATTGTCGCAGCAGAAAGCTTTGCTCTCTCCTAATTTTAGGATCTGACCCAGCAATGTTTTGGGGAGGCCCTTCTTATTTTTGCGGATTGTTCCGCATGCCAAGGTGGATCTGGACAAGAGAACTTTTACTAAGGGGACACTGTTATAAAAGTTGTCCAGATAAAGATGATAGCCTTTCCCAAGTAAAGGATGGATAAGATCCCATACGATCTTTCCACTAATTCCAAGGAAAGGGGGGCATTCTGGGGGATCTATATGGGAGTCTTTTCCCTCATAGACCCTAAAGGAGTAGGTGTAACCGGTGGCACTTTCGCACAGCTTGTAGAGCTTTATGCCGTACCGGGCTCTTTTATTGGGTAGATACTGCCTGAAGTGCAGTCTACCCTTGAAGCTGACTAGGGATTCATCTACCGAAATATTTTGCTGGGGGGTATAAACGTGGGAAAAAATTTGGGAGTAGTGGGCAATCAATGGTCGTATTTTATATAGCCTATCAAAATTTGGGTCCTGTGGGGGTGGGCACTGGCTATTATCATTGTAATGAAGGAATTTCAGGATGGCTTCGAAGCGCTTCCTTGGCATTACTGTGCGGTAAATGGGGGTGTTATATAAAATATCAAGGGACCAATAGTCTCTAATCCTAGGCTTTTTTATTAGGCCAAAACTTAAAAATATGCCCCAAAACTTCCGCAATTCCACTAGGTTTGTGGGGGTCCAATTTTGGCTTCTCCCATAATAAGAGTCAGGGTTCTGGGCGATAAATTGTTCCGCATAGATGTTGGTCTGCTGGACCATTAACGCTAAAAGGGAGTCTGAAAAAAAAAGGTTAAAATAATCAATGGGGCTGAAACCCGTCATTTCAATTTGAATGCCTGAGCGGGCTGTAAACTCAGGCACCTGGGGGGTATAATTCTCTGCAGCTTCCCAGGTCAGCTCAGGCAGATCAGGAACTACGGCTCTTCTACGCCGACTGGGGGGTGCAGATTCAGAGTCACTGGATGCAGAGGAAGATGGAAGCACGAACTGCTCCTCACCTTCACTTGCGCTGTCCGTGTCGGAACACAGCATTGCAGATGCTTCCTCGGCTAAAAAGACTCTTTTGGCCATACTGAAAAACTTGTGCTACCTAACTAACTAAAAACAGGTTAGTGGGCACAAAAGGGCAGAAAAGCGGCAGATCGCTGGTTTTTTTTAACTTACGCACTGTATTTATTCCTGTCTCCGTCTCTCACAAGCTCTCTGACAGGAAAGAGCTTGTCAGAGACGGAGATGCCGGCAAACCACGGCTCCTGCGCTGTGATTGGCCTGTCAGTACTGACCAATCACAGCTCGTTTCCGGCACAGGGACCACTCTGATTGGTCCTGTTTGAATCCTGCTTTGTGATCGGGACGCTGTCACCATGTCTGTTGACATGGTGACAGTTTGAAGCTTGGGCATGCACAGCTTCCCCATGGCTCCTCTATCCCCCCCACGGGTGCAATAGGCAGGCACCACTGCTACTGCGCTGTGATTGGCCTGTCAGTACTGACCAATCACAGCTCGTTTCCGGCACAGGGACCACTCTGATTGGTCCTGTTTGAATCCTGCTTTGCGATCGGGACACTGTCACCATGTCTGTTGACATGGTGACAGTTTGAAGCTTGGGCATGCACAGCTTCCCCATGGCTCCTCTATTCCCCCCACAGGTGCAATAGGCAGGCAACACTGCTCCTGCGCTATGATTGGCCTGTCAGTACTGACCAATCACAGCTCGTTTCCGGCACAGGGACCACTCTGATTGGTCCTGTTTGAATCCTGCTTTGCGATCGGGACGCTGTCACCATGTCTGTTGACATGGTGACAGTTTGAAGCTTGGGCATGCACAGCTTCCCCATGGCTCCTCTATTCCCCCACGGGTGCAAAAGGCAGGCACACACCGCTCATACTCGGAACTGGCTCCCGGCCGCTTTCGGAAGGAGACGCCGACGTGGCCTTGCTCGTGCAACTCCAGGTGGGCTTGAGGCTTCCGAAAATGCCATAAAAAAAAAAAGATTTTTTTATTATGAAGGTAGAAAAATCAGCGGGACCGACCCGCGAGCGAAGCCGACGGGGAGTTCCAGGAGGTCGGCATGAGTTGGCCGTGCATACCGCTAAAGCCCTCAAACTCCGAGGCTGGCGCTGAGGAGCTCATACACGGCTGCAACCGGGCTGGCACGGCTTCCCCATGGCTCCTCTATCCCCCCAAGGATGCCATAGGCAGGCACACGCCGCTCATACCCGGAGCGGGCACACCGCCGCTGACATGCATCCTTCGCGGACCGGAAGTGCTTGTCAGCCGGCTGGACACAACGGGACTCGCCGCGGGCGCTGTGGAGCTCCCACAAGGAAGCTGCCGGCATGTACAAGCTCCCCAGGGGCCCCTCTATCCCCCCACGGGTGCAAAAGGCAGGCACACGCCGCTCATACTCGGAACTGGCTCCCGGCCGCTTTCGGAAGGAGACGCCGACGTGGCCTTGCTCGTGCAACTCCAGGTGGGCTTGAGGCTTCCGAAAATGCCATAAAAAAAAAAAGATTTTTTTATTATGAAGGTAGAAAAATCAGCGGGACCGACCCGCGAGCGAAGCCGACGGGGAGTTCCAGGAGGTCGGCATGAGTTGGCCGTGCATACCGCTAAAGCCCTCAAACTCCGAGGCTGGCGCTGAGGAGCTCATACACGGCTGCAACCGGGCTGGCACGGCTTCCCCATGGCTCCTCTATCCCCCCAAGGATGCCATAGGCAGGCACACGCCGCTCATACCCGGAGCGGGCACACCGCCGCTGACATGCATCCTTCGCGGACCGGAAGTGCTTGTCAGCCGGCTGGACACAACGGGACTCGCCGCGGGCGCTGTGGAGCTCCCACAAGGAAGCTGCCGGCATGTACAAGCTCCCCAGGGGCCCCTCTATCCCCCCACGGGTGCAAAAGGCAGGCACACGCCGCTCATACTCGGAACTGGCTCCCGGCCGCTTTCGGAAGGAGACGCCGACGTGGCCTTGCTCGTGCAACTCCAGGTGGGCTTGAGGCTTCCGAAAATGCCATAAAAAAAAAAAGATTTTTTTATTATGAAGGTAGAAAAATCAGCGGGACCGACCCGCGAGCGAAGCCGACGGGGAGTTCCAGGAGGTCGGCATGAGTTGGCCGTGCATACCGCTAAAGCCCTCAAACTCCGAGGCTGGCGCTGAGGAGCTCATACACGGCTGCAACCGGGCTGGCACGGCTTCCCCATGGCTCCTCTATCCCCCCAAGGATGCCATAGGCAGGCACACGCCGCTCATACCCGGAGCGGGCACACCGCCGCTGACATGCATCCTTCGCGGACCGGAAGTGCTTGTCAGCCGGCTGGACACAACGGGACTCGCCGCGGGCGCTGTGGAGCTCCCACAAGGAAGCTGCCGGCATGTACAAGCTCCCCAGGGGCCCCTCTATCCCCCCACGGGTGCAAAAGGCAGGCACACGCCGCTCATACTCGGAACTGGCTCCCGGCCGCTTTCGGAAGGAGACGCCGACGTGGCCTTGCTCGTGCAACTCCAGGTGGGCTTGAGGCTTCCGAAAATGCCATAAAAAAAAAAAGATTTTTTTATTATGAAGGTAGAAAAATCAGCGGGACCGACCCGCGAGCGAAGCCGACGGGGAGTTCCAGGAGGTCGGCATGAGTTGGCCGTGCATACCGCTAAAGCCCTCAAACTCCGAGGCTGGCGCTGAGGAGCTCATACACGGCTGCAACCGGGCTGGCACGGCTTCCCCATGGCTCCTCTATCCCCCCAAGGATGCCATAGGCAGGCACACGCCGCTCATACCCGGAGCGGGCACACCGCCGCTGACATGCATCCTTCGCGGACCGGAAGTGCTTGTCAGCCGGCTGGACACAACGGGACTCGCCGCGGGCGCTGTGGAGCTCCCACAAGGAAGCTGCCGGCATGTACAAGCTCCCCAGGGGCCCCTCTATCCCCCCACGGGTGCAAAAGGCAGGCACACGCCGCTCATACTCGGAACTGGCTCCCGGCCGCTTTCGGAAGGAGACGCCGACGTGGCCTTGCTCGTGCAACTCCAGGTGGGCTTGAGGCTTCCGAAAATGCCATAAAAAAAAAAAGATTTTTTTATTATGAAGGTAGAAAAATCAGCGGGACCGACCCGCGAGCGAAGCCGACGGGGAGTTCCAGGAGGTCGGCATGAGTTGGCCGTGCATACCGCTAAAGCCCTCAAACTCCGAGGCTGGCGCTGAGGAGCTCATACACGGCTGCAACCGGGCTGGCACGGCTTCCCCATGGCTCCTCTATCCCCCCAAGGATGCCATAGGCAGGCACACGCCGCTCATACCCGGAGCGGGCACACCGCCGCTGACATGCATCCTTCGCGGACCGGAAGTGCTTGTCAGCCGGCTGGACACAACGGGACTCGCCGCGGGCGCTGTGGAGCTCCCACAAGGAAGCTGCCGGCATGTACAAGCTCCCCAGGGGCCCCTCTATCCCCCCACGGGTGCAAAAGGCAGGCACACGCCGCTCATACTCGGAACTGGCTCCCGGCCGCTTTCGGAAGGAGACGCCGACGTGGCCTTGCTCGTGCAACTCCAGGTGGGCTTGAGGCTTCCGAAAATGCCATAAAAAAAAAAAGATTTTTTTATTATGAAGGTAGAAAAATCAGCGGGACCGACCCGCGAGCGAAGCCGACGGGGAGTTCCAGGAGGTCGGCATGAGTTGGCCGTGCATACCGCTAAAGCCCTCAAACTCCGAGGCTGGCGCTGAGGAGCTCATACACGGCTGCAACCGGGCTGGCACGGCTTCCCCATGGCTCCTCTATCCCCCCAAGGATGCCATAGGCAGGCACACGCCGCTCATACCCGGAGCGGGCACACCGCCGCTGACATGCATCCTTCGCGGACCGGAAGTGCTTGTCAGCCGGCTGGACACAACGGGACTCGCCGCGGGCGCTGTGGAGCTCCCACAAGGAAGCTGCCGGCATGTACAAGCTCCCCAGGGGCCCCTCTATCCCCCCACGGGTGCAAAAGGCAGGCACACGCCGCTCATACTCGGAACTGGCTCCCGGCCGCTTTCGGAAGGAGACGCCGACGTGGCCTTGCTCGTGCAACTCCAGGTGGGCTTGAGGCTTCCGAAAATGCCATAAAAAAAAAAAGATTTTTTTATTATGAAGGTAGAAAAATCAGCGGGACCGACCCGCGAGCGAAGCCGACGGGGAGTTCCAGGAGGTCGGCATGAGTTGGCCGTGCATACCGCTAAAGCCCTCAAACTCCGAGGCTGGCGCTGAGGAGCTCATACACGGCTGCAACCGGGCTGGCACGGCTTCCCCATGGCTCCTCTATCCCCCCAAGGATGCCATAGGCAGGCACACGCCGCTCATACCCGGAGCGGGCACACCGCCGCTGACATGCATCCTTCGCGGACCGGAAGTGCTTGTCAGCCGGCTGGACACAACGGGACTCGCCGCGGGCGCTGTGGAGCTCCCACAAGGAAGCTGCCGGCATGTACAAGCTCCCCAGGGGCCCCTCTATCCCCCCACGGGTGCAAAAGGCAGGCACACGCCGCTCATACTCGGAACTGGCTCCCGGCCGCTTTCGGAAGGAGACGCCGACGTGGCCTTGCTCGTGCAACTCCAGGTGGGCTTGAGGCTTCCGAAAATGCCATAAAAAAAAAAAGATTTTTTTATTATGAAGGTAGAAAAATCAGCGGGACCGACCCGCGAGCGAAGCCGACGGGGAGTTCCAGGAGGTCGGCATGAGTTGGCCGTGCATACCGCTAAAGCCCTCAAACTCCGAGGCTGGCGCTGAGGAGCTCATACACGGCTGCAACCGGGCTGGCACGGCTTCCCCATGGCTCCTCTATCCCCCCAAGGATGCCATAGGCAGGCACACGCCGCTCATACCCGGAGCGGGCACACCGCCGCTGACATGCATCCTTCGCGGACCGGAAGTGCTTGTCAGCCGGCTGGACACAACGGGACTCGCCGCGGGCGCTGTGGAGCTCCCACAAGGAAGCTGCCGGCATGTACAAGCTCCCCAGGGGCCCCTCTATCCCCCCACGGGTGCAAAAGGCAGGCACACGCCGCTCATACTCGGAACTGGCTCCCGGCCGCTTTCGGAAGGAGACGCCGACGTGGCCTTGCTCGTGCAACTCCAGGTGGGCTTGAGGCTTCCGAAAATGCCATAAAAAAAAAAGATTTTTTTATTATGAAGGTAGAAAAATCAGCGGGACCGACCCGCGAGCGAAGCCGACGGGGAGTTCCAGGAGGTCGGCATGAGTTGGCCGTGCATACCGCTAAAGCCCTCAAACTCCGAGGCTGGCGCTGAGGAGCTCATACACGGCTGCAACCGGGCTGGCACGGCTTCCCCATGGCTCCTCTATCCCCCCAAGGATGCCATAGGCAGGCACACGCCGCTCATACCCGGAGCGGGCACACCGCCGCTGACATGCATCCTTCGCGGACCGGAAGTGCTTGTCAGCCGGCTGGACACAACGGGACTCGCCGCGGGCGCTGTGGAGCTCCCACAAGGAAGCTGCCGGCATGTACAAGCTCCCCAGGGGCCCCTCTATCCCCCCACGGGTGCAAAAGGCAGGCACACGCCGCTCATACTCGGAACTGGCTCCCGGCCGCTTTCGGAAGGAGACGCCGACGTGGCCTTGCTCGTGCAACTCCAGGTGGGCTTGAGGCTTCCGAAAATGCCATAAAAAAAAAAAGATTTTTTTATTATGAAGGTAGAAAAATCAGCGGGACCGACCCGCGAGCGAAGCCGACGGGGAGTTCCAGGAGGTCGGCATGAGTTGGCCGTGCATACCGCTAAAGCCCTCAAACTCCGAGGCTGGCGCTGAGGAGCTCATACACGGCTGCAACCGGGCTGGCACGGCTTCCCCATGGCTCCTCTATCCCCCCAAGGATGCCATAGGCAGGCACACGCCGCTCATACCCGGAGCGGGCACACCGCCGCTGACATGCATCCTTCGCGGACCGGAAGTGCTTGTCAGCCGGCTGGACACAACGGGACTCGCCGCGGGCGCTGTGGAGCTCCCACAAGGAAGCTGCCGGCATGTACAAGCTCCCCAGGGGCCCCTCTATCCCCCCACGGGTGCAAAAGGCAGGCACACGCCGCTCATACTCGGAACTGGCTCCCGGCCGCTTTCGGAAGGAGACGCCGACGTGGCCTTGCTCGTGCAACTCCAGGTGGGCTTGAGGCTTCCGAAAATGCCATAAAAAAAAAAAGATTTTTTTATTATGAAGGTAGAAAAATCAGCGGGACCGACCCGCGAGCGAAGCCGACGGGGAGTTCCAGGAGGTCGGCATGAGTTGGCCGTGCATACCGCTAAAGCCCTCAAACTCCGAGGCTGGCGCTGAGGAGCTCATACACGGCTGCAACCGGGCTGGCACGGCTTCCCCATGGCTCCTCTATCCCCCCAAGGATGCCATAGGCAGGCACACGCCGCTCATACCCGGAGCGGGCACACCGCCGCTGACATGCATCCTTCGCGGACCGGAAGTGCTTGTCAGCCGGCTGGACACAACGGGACTCGCCGCGGGCGCTGTGGAGCTCCCACAAGGAAGCTGCCGGCATGTACAAGCTCCCCAGGGGCCCCTCTATCCCCCCACGGGTGCAAAAGGCAGGCACACGCCGCTCATACTCGGAACTGGCTCCCGGCCGCTTTCGGAAGGAGACGCCGACGTGGCCTTGCTCGTGCAACTCCAGGTGGGCTTGAGGCTTCCGAAAATGCCATAAAAAAAAAAAGATTTTTTTATTATGAAGGTAGAAAAATCAGCGGGACCGACCCGCGAGCGAAGCCGACGGGGAGTTCCAGGAGGTCGGCATGAGTTGGCCGTGCATACCGCAAAAGCCCTCAAACTCCGAGGCTGGCGCTGAGGAGCTCATACACGGCTGCAACCGGGCTGGCACGGCTTCCCCATGGCTCCTCTATCCCCCCAAGGATGCCATAGGCAGGCACACGCCGCTCATACCCGGAGCGGGCACACCGCCGCTGACATGCATCCTTCGCGGACCGGAAGTGCTTGTCAGCCGGCTGGACACAACGGGACTCGCCGCGGGCGCTGTGGAGCTCCCACAAGGAAGCTGCCGGCATGTACAAGCTCCCCAGGGGCCCCTCTATCCCCCCACGGGTGCAAAAGGCAGGCACACGCCGCTCATACTCGGAACTGGCTCCCGGCCGCTTTCGGAAGGAGACGCCGACGTGGCCTTGCTCGTGCAACTCCAGGTGGGCTTGAGGCTTCCGAAAATGCCATAAAAAAAAAAAGATTTTTTTATTATGAAGGTAGAAAAATCAGCGGGACCGACCCGCGAGCGAAGCCGACGGGGAGTTCCAGGAGGTCGGCATGAGTTGGCCGTGCATACCGCTAAAGCCCTCAAACTCCGAGGCTGGCGCTGAGGAGCTCATACACGGCTGCAACCGGGCTGGCACGGCTTCCCCATGGCTCCTCTATCCCCCCAAGGATGCCATAGGCAGGCACACGCCGCTCATACCCGGAGCGGGCACACCGCCGCTGACATGCATCGTTCGCGGACCGGAAGTGCTTGTCAGCCGGCTGGACACAACGGGACTCGCCGCGGGCGCTGTGGAGCTCCCACAAGGAAGCTGCCGGCATGTACAAGCTCCCCAGGGGCCCCTCTATCCCCCCACGGGTGCAAAAGGCAGGCACACGCCGCTCATACTCGGAACTGGCTCCCGGCCGCTTTCGGAAGGAGACGCCGACGTGGCCTTGCTCGTGCAACTCCAGGTGGGCTTGAGGCTTCCGAAAATGCCATAAAAAAAAAAAGATTTTTTTATTATGAAGGTAGAAAAATCAGCGGGACCGACCCGCGAGCGAAGCCGACGGGGAGTTCCAGGAGGTCGGCATGAGTTGGCCGTGCATACCGCTAAAGCCCTCAAACTCCGAGGCTGGCGCTGAGGAGCTCATACACGGCTGCAACCGGGCTGGCACGGCTTCCCCATGGCTCCTCTATCCCCCCAAGGATGCCATAGGCAGGCACACGCCGCTCATACCCGGAGCGGGCACACCGCCGCTGACATGCATCCTTCGCGGACCGGAAGTGCTTGTCAGCCGGCTGGACACAACGGGACTCGCCGCGGGCGCTGTGGAGCTCCCACAAGGAAGCTGCCGGCATGTACAAGCTCCCCAGGGGCCCCTCTATCCCCCCACGGGTGCAAAAGGCAGGCACACGCCGCTCATACTCGGAACTGGCTCCCGGCCGCTTTCGGAAGGAGACGCCGACGTGGCCTTGCTCGTGCAACTCCAGGTGGGCTTGAGGCTTCCGAAAATGCCATAAAAAAAAAAAGATTTTTTTATTATGAAGGTAGAAAAATCAGCGGGACCGACCCGCGAGCGAAGCCGACGGGGAGTTCCAGGAGGTCGGCATGAGTTGGCCGTGCATACCGCTAAAGCCCTCAAACTCCGAGGCTGGCGCTGAGGAGCTCATACACGGCTGCAACCGGGCTGGCACGGCTTCCCCATGGCTCCTCTATCCCCCCAAGGATGCCATAGGCAGGCACACGCCGCTCATACCCGGAGCGGGCACACCGCCGCTGACATGCATCGTTCGCGGACCGGAAGTGCTTGTCAGCCGGCTGGACACAACGGGACTCGCCGCGGGCGCTGTGGAGCTCCCACAAGGAAGCTGCCGGCATGTACAAGCTCCCCAGGGGCCCCTCTATCCCCCCACGGGTGCAAAAGGCAGGCACACGCCGCTCATACTCGGAACTGGCTCCCGGCCGCTTTCGGAAGGAGACGCCGACGTGGCCTTGCTCGTGCAACTCCAGGTGGGCTTGAGGCTTCCGAAAATGCCATAAAAAAAAAAAGATTTTTTTATTATGAAGGTAGAAAAATCAGCGGGACCGACCCGCGAGCGAAGCCGACGGGGAGTTCCAGGAGGTCGGCATGAGTTGGCCGTGCATACCGCTAAAGCCCTCAAACTCCGAGGCTGGCGCTGAGGAGCTCATACACGGCTGCAACCGGGCTGGCACGGCTTCCCCATGGCTCCTCTATCCCCCCAAGGATGCCATAGGCAGGCACACGCCGCTCATACCCGGAGCGGGCACACCGCCGCTGACATGCATCCTTCGCGGACCGGAAGTGCTTGTCAGCCGGCTGGACACAACGGGACTCGCCGCGGGCGCTGTGGAGCTCCCACAAGGAAGCTGCCGGCATGTACAAGCTCCCCAGGGGCCCCTCTATCCCCCCACGGGTGCAAAAGGCAGGCACACGCCGCTCATACTCAGAACTGGCTCCCGGCCGCTTTCGGAAGGAGACGCCGACGTGGCCTTGCTCGTGCAACTCCAGGTGGGCTTGAGGCTTCCGAAAATGCCATAAAAAAAAAAAGATTTTTTTATTATGAAGGTAGAAAAATCAGCGGGACCGACCCGCGAGCGAAGCCGACGGGGAGTTCCAGGAGGTCGGCATGAGTTGGCCGTGCATACCGCTAAAGCCCTCAAACTCCGAGGCTGGCGCTGAGGAGCTCATACACGGCTGCAACCGGGCTGGCACGGCTTCCCCATGGCTCCTCTATCCCCCCAAGGATGCCATAGGCAGGCACACGCCGCTCATACCCGGAGCGGGCACACCGCCGCTGACATGCATCCTTCGCGGACCGGAAGTGCTTGTCAGCCGGCTGGACACAACGGGACTCGCCGCGGGCGCTGTGGAGCTCCCACAAGGAAGCTGCCGGCATGTACAAGCTCCCCAGGGGCCCCTCTATCCCCCCACGGGTGCAAAAGGCAGGCACACACCGCTCATACTCGGAACTGGCTCCCGGCCGCTTTCGGAAGGAGACGCCGACGTGGCCTTGCTCGTGCAACTCCAGGTGGGCTTGAGGCTTCCGAAAATGCCATAAAAAAAAAAAGATTTTTTTATTATGAAGGTAGAAAAATCAGCGGGACCGACCCGCGAGCGAAGCCGACGGGGAGTTCCAGGAGGTCGGCATGAGTTGGCCGTGCATACCGCTAAAGCCCTCAAACTCCGAGGCTGGCGCTGAGGAGCTCATACACGGCTGCAACCGGGCTGGCACGGCTTCCCCATGGCTCCTCTATCCCCCCAAGGATGCCATAGGCAGGCACACGCCGCTCATACCCGGAGCGGGCACACCGCCGCTGACATGCATCCTTCGCGGACCGGAAGTGCTTGTCAGCCGGCTGGACACAACGGGACTCGCCGCGGGCGCTGTGGAGCTCCCACAAGGAAGCTGCCGGCATGTACAAGCTCCCCAGGGGCCCCTCTATCCCCCCACGGGTGCAAAAGGCAGGCACACGCCGCTCATACTCGGAACTGGCTCCCGGCCGCTTTCGGAAGGAGACGCCGACGTGGCCTTGCTCGTGCAACTCCAGGTGGGCTTGAGGCTTCCGAAAATGCCATAAAAAAAAAAAGATTTTTTTATTATGAAGGTAGAAAAATCAGCGGGACCGACCCGCGAGCGAAGCCGACGGGGAGTTCCAGGAGGTCGGCATGAGTTGGCCGCTCCTACCGCTCTTGCCCTGGAAGTCCACAGCGGGCACTGCAGAGCACCTACACGGCTGCCCCCGGTCTTGCACAGCTTCCCCATGGCTCCTGTATCCCCCCCACGGGTGCAGGCACACGCCGCTCATACACTCTGGGGCTGGCTGACAGCCCAGGTGACATGCCACCTCCTAGCCGAACGGAAGTACATGTCAGGCGGCTTGGGACATAGTGGGACCCCCCCCCGCTGGCGCTGTGGAGCTCATACACTGTTGCCACCGGGCATGCACAGCTTGCATACGGCTCCTCTGCCCCGGGCTGCAATGGGCAGCACACCCCGCTCATACACTCTGGAGCTGGCTGACAGCAACTGCTGCTGATAATGATGATGACGATAATGTGCAAAGGGTTATCTATCGGCGGACAGTGTCACACTCTGGCCCTGGAACTGTGCCACGGTCTGCCTCTGCTGTTCACTACCGCCTCTGACATTTTTGAACATACCCCACTTTAACTTGATTTTAAATGTTTCACTTTCAAATGTTTCCCTTTCAGTAGCAGAAATGGCATTCTTTGACATTTGGGCCTTTTTATTGTCACTGCTGCTTGGTCACCAAATGGATCTCCTTGGATTGAGGCCTAGTCCTCTCCCCACCGCCCTGGAACTCTGCCCCGGCCTACGCTGCCTGCCGTCACACCCCTGGCCCTGGAACTCTGCCCCGGCCTGCCCTTGCTGTTCACCACCGCCTCTGACATTTTTGAACATACCCCACTTTAACTTGATTTTAAATGTTTCACTTTCAAATGTTTCACTTTCAGTAGCAGAAATGTCATTCTTTGACATTTGGGCCTTTTTATTGTCACTGCTGCTTGGTCACCAAATGGATCTCCTTGGATTGAGGCCTAGTCCTCTCCCCACCGCCCTGGAACTCTGCCCCGGCCTACGCTGCCTGCCGTCACACCCCTGGCCCTGGAACTCTGCCCCGGCCTGCCCTTGCTGTTCACCACCGCCTCTGACATTTTTGAACATACCCCACTTTAACTTGATTTTAAATGTTTCACTTTCAAATGTTTCCCTTTCAGTAGCAGAAATGGCATTCTTTGACATTTGGGCCTTTTTATTGTCACTGCTGCTTGGTCACCAAATGGATCTCCTTGGATTGAGGCCTAGTCCTCTCCCCACCGCCCTGGAACTCTGCCCCGGCCTACGCTGCCTGCCGTCACACCCCTGGCCCTGGAACTCTGCCCCGGCCTGCCCTTGCTGTTCACCACCGCCTCTGACATTTTTGAACATACCCCACTTTAACTTGATTTTAAATGTTTCACTTTCAAATGTTTCCCTTTCAGTAGCAGAAATGGCATTCTTTGACATTTGGGCCTTTTTATTGTCACTGCTGCTTGGTCACCAAATGGATCTCCTTGGATTGAGGCCTAGTCCTCTCCCCACCGCCCTGGAACTCTGCCCCGGCCTACGCTGCCTGCCGTCACACCCCTGGCCCTGGAACTCTGCCCCGGCCTGCCCTTGCTGTTCACCACCGCCTCTGACATTTTTGAACATACCCCACTTTAACTTGATTTTAAATGTTTCACTTTCAAATGTTTCCCTTTCAGTAGCAGAAATGGCATTCTTTGACATTTGGGCCTTTTTATTGTCACTGCTGCTTGGTCACCAAATGGATCTCCTTGGATTGAGGCCTAGTCCTCTCCCCACCGCCCTGGAACTCTGCCCCGGCCTACGCTGCCTGCCGTCACACCCCTGGCCCTGGAACTCTGCCCCGGCCTGCCCTTGCTGTTCACCACCGCCTCTGACATTTTTGAACATACCCCACTTTAACTTGATTTTAAATGTTTCACTTTCAAATGTTTCACTTTCAGTAGCAGAAATGGCATTCTTTGACATTTGGGCCTTTTTATTGTCACTGCTGCTTGGTCACCAAATGGATCTCCTTGGATTGAGGCCTAGTCCTCTCCCCACCGCCCTGGAACTCTGCCCCGGCCTACGCTGCCTGCCGTCACACCCCTGGCCCTGGAACTCTGCCCCGGCCTGCCTCTGCTGCTCATTACCGTCTCTGACATTTCTGAACATACCCCACTTTAACTTGATTTTAAATGTTTCACTTTCAGTATTAAAAGTGTCATTCTTTGGCATTTGGGCCTTTTTATTGTCACTGCTGTTTAGTCACCAAATGGATCTCCTTGGATTTGAGGCCTAGTCCTCTCCCCACCGCCCTGGAACTCTGCCCCGGCCTACGCTGCCTGCCGTGACACCCCTGGCCCTGGAACTCTGCCCCGGCCTGCCTCTGCTGCTCATTACCGTCTCTGACATTTCTGAACATACCCCACTTTAACTTGATTTTAAATGTTTCACTTTCAGTATTAAAAGTGTCATTCTTTGACATTTGGGCCTTTTTATTTTCACTGCTGTTTGGTCACCAAATGGATCTCCTTACCTACCAGCAATCACCCTGGTTCTCTGGCTGGGCATGGGGATGCAAGTTGCTCCCGCTGACCCCCTTCCACCCCACCGGGACCTACCTGCAATCACTCTGGAACTCTGGCTGGGCATAGGGACACAGGTTGGTCCCGCTGCCCCCCCTTCCACCCCACCGGGACCTACCTGCAATCACCCTGGAACTCTGGCTGGGCATGGGGATGCGGTTTGCTCCAGCTGACCCCCTTCCACCCCACCGGGACCTACCTGCAATCATCCTGGAACTCTGGCTGGGCATGGGGATGCAAGTTGCTCCCGCTGACCCCCTTCCACCCCACCGGGACCTACCTGCAATCACTCTGGAACTCTGGCTGGGCATAGGGACACAGGTTGGTCCCGCTGCCCCCCCTTCCACCCCACCGGGACCTACCTGCAATCACCCTGGAACTCTGGCTGGGCATGGGGATGCGGTTTGCTCCCGCTGACCCCCTTCCACCCCACCGGGACCTACCTGCAATCACTCTGGAACTCTGGCTGGGCATAGGGACACAGGTTGGTCCCGCTGCCCCCCCTTCCACCCCACCGGGACCTACCTGCAATCATCCTGGAACTCTGGATGGGCATGGGGATGCAAGTTGCTCCCGCTGCCCCCCCACCGGGACCTACCTGCAATCACCCTGGAACTCTGTCTGGGCATGGAGATGCAGGTTGCTCCCGCTGCTCCCCTTCCACCCCACCGGGACCTACCACCAATCCCCCTGGAACTCTGGCTGGGCATGGGGATGTAGGTTTCTCCCGCTGCCCCCCCACCGGGACCTACCACCAATCACCCTGGAACTCTGGCTGGGCATGGGGATGTAGGTTTCTCCCGCTGCCCCCCCACCGGGACCTACCACCAATCACCCTGGAACTCTGGCTGGGCATGAGGATGCAGGTTGCTCCCGCTGCCCCCCCACCGGGACCTACCACCAATCACCCTGGAACTCTGGCTGGGCATGGGGATGTAGGTTTCTCCCGCTGCCCCCCCACCGGGACCTACCACCAATCACCCTGGAACTCTGGCTGGGCATGAGGATGCAGGTTGCTCCCGCTGGCCCCCACCGGGACCTACCACCAATCACCCTGGAACTCTGGCTGGGCATGGGGATGTAGGTTTCTCCCGCTGCCCCCCCACCGGGACCTACCACCAATCACCCTGGAACTCTGGCTGGGCATGGGGATGTAGGTTTCTCCCGCTGCCCCCCCACCGGGACCTACCACCAATCACCCTGGAACTCTGGCTGGGCATGAGGATGCAGGTTGCTCCCGCTGCCCCCCCACCGGGACCTACCACCAATCACCCTGGAACTCTGGCTGGGCATGGGGATGTAGGTTTCTCCCGCTGCCCCCCCACCGGGACCTACCACCAATCACCCTGGAACTCTGGCTGGGCATGGGGATGTAGGTTTCTCCCGCTGCCCCCCCACCGGGACCTACCACCAATCACCCTGGAACTCTGGCTGGGCATGAGGATGCAGGTTGCTCCCGCTGCCCCCCCACCGGGACCTACCACCAATCACCCTGGAACTCTGGCTGGGCATGGGGATGTAGGTTTCTCCCGCTGCCCCCCCACCGGGACCTACCACCAATCACCCTGGAACTCTGGCTGGGCATGAGGATGCAGGTTGCTCCCGCTGGCCCCCACCGGGACCTACCACCAATCACCCTGGAACTCTGGCTGGGCATGGGGATGTAGGTTTCTCCCGCTGCCCCCCCACCGGGACCTACCACCAATCACCCTGGAACTCTGGCTGGGCATGGGGATGTAGGTTTCTCCCGCTGCCCCCCCACCGGGACCTACCACCAATCACCCTGGAACTCTGGCTGGGCATGAGGATGCAGGTTGCTCCCGCTGCCCCCCCACCGGGACCTACCACCAATCACCCTGGAACTCTGGCTGGGCATGGGGATGTAGGTTTCTCCCGCTGCCCCCCCACCGGGACCTACCACCAATCACCCTGGAACTCTGGCTGGGCATGAGGATGCAGGTTGCTCCCGCTGGCCCCCACCGGGACCTACCACCAATCACCCTGGAACTCTGGCTGGGCATGGGGATGTAGGTTTCTCCCGCTGCCCCCCCACCGGGACCTACCACCAATCACCCTGGAACTCTGGCTGGGCATGGGGATGTAGGTTTCTCCCGCTGCCCCCCCACCGGGACCTACCACCAATCACCCTGGAACTCTGGCTGGGCATGAGGATGCAGGTTGCTCCCGCTGCCCCCCCACCGGGACCTACCACCAATCACCCTGGAACTCTGGCTGGGCATGGGGATGTAGGTTTCTCCCGCTGCCCCCCC